>NC_037529.1:65433463-65434674 GCF_001531365.2 Cynara cardunculus var. scolymus
TAGAATTTTTTAATTTATTTAATATATTTATTAAATAATATGTAAAATATTTAAATATTAAAATTATAGTATATTGTTTAATAAGAATTAATAGACGTTATAATAAAATAATTTTAAAAGTACAATACTATAATAAGAAAATCGCTGTGAACAATTTATGTAGACATTAAGATGGCATGAAAACTTGATATAATGAGTAAATTTAAATCAAAAAGTTATTCAATGTTATAATGGGTAAAAAATTTAAAGTATAATATTATAATAAAAAATAGTTTGGAAATACATTATTATGATAAGAAAAATAGAAAATACAATAGTATAATAAAATTTTTTATAAAAATAGATTATTATTTTATGTATCGATTAAAACAAACATTTGCAATAATTGCTTTATTAATATATACTTAAGTTAATGGAAAACTAAACAAATATATATCGAAATGGAAGGCTCGTGACCCTATAAATTATGTATGTGATGCCTTTTTGATTGGTCTAAGGTCTTTGTTGATGTAAGTTTATTACCCAAAACTATCTTCAATTCTTCTTTAATATTATAAAAATAATAAAATAATATATTTTATTATATTAATATATTATTGAGGTTTTTGAGATCAATTTTAAAGTGTTGGTTTTATATTACATTTCATGTTTAATTGTTCAAAAGCTGAATTGATTATTTATTATTATATTATAAAATATTTGATAAAAAAATTTAAACATTATTTTTATGTTTGAAGTATTGTTTATTTATACAATTTATTTAAAATTAAATATTAAAAAGTAAATTATGATATATAATCAATTTAAAATTGTTTTAATCAATTATATTTTGAAATACTACATCTAATTAATTTTTCAAGATGCCCTTTTTGGTTATTTTATATTATTGTTTGCTAGTTTTTTCAAACATGATTTATTCATCAGCTAATTTATCAATCATCAACTAGCTTATTAACTAGTTTGCCAAATAACCATTTAAATAAGAAAAAACCCTTTGATGATACTTGAAATTTACTGTAATTTGTGTATCTAGTAAAGTAACTTTTAGAAAGGGGAGTGCCATTAATAGGGTTGTTGAATACTTTGGAAATGATCCTCTTAAAAAAATATTATATATTTTATCATTTTTATTTTTATATTTTATATAGTAATATATATATATATATATATATTATTCTTTATATATTATTATTTTAAGTTATGTTATATAT
>NC_037529.1:65434980-65436575 GCF_001531365.2 Cynara cardunculus var. scolymus
TATTTTGATATTTTTAAAATTGTATAATTTAAAAGTTATTTTTATGAGTAAATATTTATTTGATAATGATAAGATATTTACAATGTATTAGTTTTAAGGATCTTAATCATTAATTTATGTAAACCATAGAAGGTTTGATATAATTTTAAACTATTTTAATTAATTGCAATATTAGACCTGAAACGACGCTAAAAATATAATGATTTGAAAAATAAACGAGATATTTATAAAATGACTTGAAGAATGTATTCGCTTTTACAATAAGTAGTATTCCAAATTTTTTGGGTTATTTTAATATTTCTAAAATGATATAATTAAAAGATTGTGAATAAAATAAAATAAAAGAATTAATATCGTGCAACTTACATAGTCAAAGTTATTTACAAAAAAAATTCATCATTGCATATATTTTTTAATAAATAAATTATCGAACTTTTAAAAGTTGGTTACTTGGATCATTTCAACCCAAAAAACTGCTATATATCATGGTTTGTTTGTCTCACAGATCAAATAAGTGGGAAAACGATTTTTAAGTCATAGTTTTATTGATTATTAATTTATCCAAATAGTTGTTGAATAAATCTTTTTTATAATAAACGATGATCTAATAATAAAATTATTATATTGAATTTAATATGTAGTTTGTTAATATAAAATATTGTTTTTTAATAAATAACTATTGAAAAATTATATTTTCAAGGATCGTTATTAAAATATATATACATACATACATATATTTTCCATATTAGAAAAAAGTAACGTCTTTTAAGGAAAAATATTAAAAGTGAAAAGAAAACAAATAATATTTTTTCAAGAAAATGAAAAAAATTTATTAATTTTTAATATTATTTGCATAATAAAAAATAGTATTTTTTGTAACAGTAATCAAATAACATAACTCTCTTAAAAGAGGAAGACTAATGACACCCCTAACCATATATAACCATTTCCTCTTTTTTTTTTTTTTTTTTTTTTTTTTTTTTTTTTTTTTATCTATATTACATTAATAAGCATTTAGGACAAAATTTTAATTACAACCCTTTAATCATATAGTACTGCTTTTTAAAGTTTGGATTTAAAAAATCTCTTAATCACAACTCGTAAAGCATAATGTACAAGTTTTTGATGTAAGCGTTTTAAACCCAACTAGGAAGGTTTCAGACACCCTTTCCATCACAGTCTTCTATACACTTTCTTTAACTTTTATTTTCTCAATTCAAATTCAAAATGATTGTATTTCTTTGTTCAGTCAATAATTTCAAGTTTTGTAATGAATTCTGAGTAGATGGGTTCAAAAACCCAATACGTGTGCAATTATTTTTTCATTCGATCTTGCTAATACACCGTATTAACCTTCAACTTTATATATTAGTTGACTTACAAAATAACCACACAAACTCATGATTCAAAGCCAAACTAATGTTTCAGAATTATAATTTACCCGCAAAGCATCGCACATGTACACCACTAGTTTATATATATATATATATATATATATATATATAATTAATTCTTTTTTAGTATTTTTTTCTCTTATTTGTTTATATTGTATTTTAATATATTAATAACTATATATTTCTTTTATATCATTTATA
>NC_037529.1:65437003-65438316 GCF_001531365.2 Cynara cardunculus var. scolymus
TTATATAATTATAAAAATAAAACACAAAAAAAATGAGATTTGAAATATAAATAAGACATAACATGATTTATATTACATTTTCACTTATTCTAACAACTACGTCACGGATCATCCTTAGCTGTAAAAGACGGATCAACATGAGTTGTAAAAGACGGATCATCCTTAGCTGTAAAAGACGGATCAACATGAAGTTTTATGAAAAGTTTATCCTTCAACGAGTGACGTCCACGAGTAGTCTTGTTAACAACTGGTTCACGAACCCATGTTTTTGATGCATTGGTTATCTCTTTTATCTTCCTTAGAAAACTAAACTTACCATATTTCGGTTGTTTGTTAAATTCATCGGTAAACATTTGGACTTCATCTTCATAACCAATATTATCATCTTGTAAAGATTGACACGATGATAAATTAAGTTTCGTCCAAAATACATCATCTTGTAAAGATTGGCACGATCATCTTGTAATTTTAATTTTTTTAGGGTGTGTTTGGTATCCATACATGATAAGACATGACATGATAAAACAAAACATGACAAGATAGAACAACTATTCAACATTTGGTAAGATAAAACTGGACATAACAAAACAAGTAAAATGACTAATTTACCCCTAATGAGTTGTTTATTTTGATTAATTTATGTAATTTATTAAATTCTAATAGAATAATTATTTTTTATAACAAAATATATCATTAGAAAATTTTCGTCAAAACAATTAAAATGATATCAAATAAAAAGTTTATGTGGTTTCTAATTTTTATTTTATCTCTTTTCTACATTATTTTTTATTATTAATATACAATAAATTACATAAATTAATAAATATAAGTCTGTTCCACCTTGTTCCATTTTTGTTTCATTCTGTTCCTGTCTGTTTCACATAAAAGTCATGCCAAACATGAAACATAAATCTCTAACCGGTCATGTGTACCAAACACACTGTTATTAATTTTTTTATCAATTATTTTTTACTGTTATTTTCTAATAATTATATAATATGTAATATGAAGAAAAATGTGAAGAGATAAGAGATGAATAGGTGAAGAAGATGAAGATGAAGATGTGAAATTATTTATTGTAAAAATAATCACATTTTTGAAGTCATTATATTTTTAGCATGGTTTCGAATATAATATTACAATTACTGAAAATAATCAAAATTTAAATTTGTATTTATATTATATTCATAAAAGATCACTTTCATGTTGATATTTTTTTAAATATTTAAATAACGAGTTTTCCACAAAGTGCTTCAACAATTTTATTTATTACCGTAGGAGTAAAACTTAGAACCTTCAAATTGTTAACCAAA
>NC_037529.1:65438536-65466961 GCF_001531365.2 Cynara cardunculus var. scolymus
AATTTAAGTTCATTGATCAAATTTATGAATTAATGATCTAATGGTTGCAAAGTTGCAAGGTGGCAATTTCGTAATTAATGAGAAGTCTCGTGGCGTTTATAAATGTTCATATCTGACGGTTGTAAATCTAATCCAATGGTTGAGAATTGGTCTTACGGGTCTCATGAAAAACCATTGGTCTCACATGATCCCAAGTCTATATATATATATATATATAACAATAATAATAATAATAAAATATGATATGATATTGATTGAGTTTGACACTTAATGGAAATTAATGTAATCATAATTCTCTATGCATTCAACACCCACTATTAAAAGGTGCATTAGCACTCCTCAAAGAAAACTAGCATAAAATAAAAAAGACAAAAATACAAAAAGAAAATAAAAAATGATTACTTTGGAGATAAGGGTGCTATTAGCATTCCTCTTAGAAAAAAGAAGAAAAAATAAATAAGAATTTATACTATATTATAAAGTATTTGATAAAAACTTTTAAAACCTGTTTTTTATGCATGAAGTACTGTTTATTGATGCATATTACTTAAAATTTAGACTACAAGTAAATTATGCGTAAGTACATCTTATTAAAAGCTTATTGTTTGAATTCGTGTAACTAAATGCAAATAAATATAATCAAACAAATGATAAACATCTCATTTTAAATATAAAAAGTCAAAAATATAATTAGGATAATCATTGACTTCTAACAAAATACTTAATTATTATCAATATAAAAAAATATATTATTAAACCAAAAATAAAAAATATGAATTACAAAAGTACATAAGAAAACGAGAAATTTTAAATGGTTAGTTTGATATTAATATCAATATATTTTTTAAACTTTTTATTATATATTTATATTTTATTAAAAATAAAAACATCATTATTTTCTCAAAATCACATAAAATCGTATTATAACATCGACTGAAACAAAGAAAGAAATAAAATAAAACATTAAAATCAAAATTTATTTCGTTACATTATGTGAATAACCTTCTAGTTTCATGTAAATAAATAAAGTTTGAAATTAATAATTCCTATTGAAAATCTATACATGACCTTTCCATCAAGAAGGCCAATACTTGAAAAGACGTAGCGAAAAAGAAAAACCAAATCCAACCCAGTTTTCACAGGGAAAAAGGACCAATAAAGATGAAACCTCCAACTCCAAACCTAAAGTTTGTATATGCCACTGAAATCCAAAAATCACTATGCAGGGTTTAAAGAGAAGTTCCTCTGTCATAACGCATTTCTCTGTTCCTCATATCAGAAAAAAGGTTTCCAATTCTTTGTCAGCTATTGAAGATACTTTTCTATCAACCAAGGTATTATTTGATTTGGGTTTCTATGTTTTTTTCGCCATCTCTAATTGTGCAGCAAGCAATTAGGGTTTCATCATGTATATCGGATCGGGGTTCTTATGTGTTTAATGATTTCCAATTTCTAGGATACATTTGAGAGGCATAAAGTTGTGTTTACGATCCTAACTTCTATCGCATCTATTGGCACTGCTTGGGCTGGTATGTTTAGCTTACTTCAACATGAAATTGGTGTTACCCCCCTTCCCAATTACCCCAACTTAAAATTCGGAAGGGGTTTTTAATAATTTTGGGGAAATAGTCGAACTACGTTTGTTTGTGTTAAGAAGTTTTATAAATAGATAGTGTTGGTCTTCAATTCAATTTAGCAGAAAGAAATCCATACCAATGCCGGAAAATCTCTCTAAGTTACTTCTGATCACTACCCACCTTGCTGTGAACTTTTCAGTTTCTAAGCATTTGAATGATCATCTGTTCGTGAAATATGTGGGAAAGTCGGAATATGAATGATATGAACAGCTTAGGAAAATCTGCAGTTATTGACTTGAATTAGCTATAATACTGAATTAGATATGTGATGGGTGAGGATGTGAATTTGCAATAATCCAACCGCTGTGGTTTTTGCTTGGAGAAATTAGAGATTGAACTAGAGGATGTGGATCGTTTTTCTTGTAACGTGGTGTTGAGCATTATGTTATTGAGTATTGATCAAGAAAATGTTACTTGTTTGATCTACATATCTTCTAATTTGAATGAGCATGGTTAAACATAGCGGATCTAATTGATAAAACATCTAAACTAATGAGACAATTATGCAAAAATTGGACTTCTCTTTGTCACGATTATTTGTAAGGCTCACAATACGATCAAGAAAATGCCTAAAAGTAATTTGAATTACTGTTTTAGATGCTTTTATGACTGCTTTACTAGGTTGGTTTTATACTGGTTTTTTGGTCTCAAATTAAACTTCATATGTGACAATAATGCAGGCTATACGATACGCCACCTTCATGAAACAAAAGTTGAAGAAAGGCTTGACTCAATCGAGAAAGCTGTTAGTATTTTCCTTTCCTCTTTACTCTACAACAAGCTCTATACCTTTTAATATTTCCACTATTTCTTTGTTTATTTGTCATTTTCCTTGAAATATTGATCTGCTTTAAGATGGGCCCTGTGTTGTATGCTCCATTCCATAGCAAATCCAACATGAATATGACATTAATTGTTCTAATACATAAGAAACCTGAATGCCTTGTGACCAGGTACTTTTATCAATTATTCTCTCTATCTTAGTTTCGCAATCCAGGCATCTTCTCGGAAACAGCCTACCTTTTACCCCCTCCAGATCCTATCTCTAGGTGGGATATATTGTGTTTGTTTGGTTTGGTTTACATAATAAAGCTTATGGTGGCGACTTTTGGTTCTCATCTTTGTAGCTTTTACTCTAGCCGGACTCCCTTTTTTGGGTAGCCATATGTCACTCACAAGTCACAAACATCCAATTCCCACCTATTGAATTGCTCGACAAACATTTTCTCAGAAGGGCCACATGATGTATTGGTATTCTCTAGGGATTTGTGGAGTCTCCGGAAAATTCTAGGTCTTCCTTGTATGAATTTGCTTAGGATGCTTTATTAGAGTATCTTGATATTTTTAGTAGGATAGGAATGTGATGTATTTGTATTTGGAATGCTCTACTCTAATAGGGATGATCTTTCTCATTTGTAAACCATCCAAGAAACCAAACTAAACGAGCCCAGTATATTCCACCCGAAGGTGGGTTAGTTGAGACTTGACGTCTGCACCAAAGGAAAGAGCGACTATTTCCGTGAAGACCCCTGGCTGTAAAAACATCCAAGAAACTTTCCCGGTATAAAATAAAGCTTTCAAAACAAAAACCCTCTGGAACTCTAGTAGCCTTCTTGTTCAAGTTCCTCCATCAAGTCCAACTTAGCACTTCTTAAAGTGTGGCAAAGTCAAAATGGCAAGGCTAATGCTAACCCCTTATGGTTAGCGAAGGAACAAATGATAATCCTATGAGCTATGACTCAAGCAAGTGCCAAGAAAAATAGCAATCTTAAAGTTCACATATCTCCATATGCTTTTTTCTTCTACATACCAATGAAATCTCTTTTGTGAACGCTCTGTAGTTTTTATATCTGACAAAATATCTCATTTTTCTTAAGTTCTTAATTTTCTAGTGTTCTTCGTTAGTGAGTTTTTCGTTGGTGTCTTCTTGTTCCAGTCCCTAATTGTCCCCGTCCCAGATACAAGTACCAGTCCTAGGGAATCCATACTGGTATCAGAGCCATAAACTGTCCTTAGTCTTATAACCCCCCTCCTCAATCTTACTAAGATTTGGATTTGTATGCTCTGTGACTGTCGTCTATGCACGGATCTCTCACATCAAAAAACCATTCTAAAGTTAAGAAATTGAATAATTAAGCCGGGTGTTCAAGTATTTTGCTCCAGACATTTTTCATTTTCATGTTTTTGTTAAGAGAGCTTGTAAGTTGACAAAGAGTGAAGTCAAAGTTAATCTTGATAACAAGATATAGAAAAGTGAACAGTGTTTTCAGAATAGTACCAAAGCCAGTCATGAATCCACCTGGTTTATCACGTTCTTCCTCTACCTTTAGACAATCTTCTGCATATAAGATAGAACAAATGTATGAAATTTCTTATGGTCCAAATGATTCTAAAACACGTTTAACTGGTAGGCCTATAGTTGATCCTTACAGTGTATTTTCAGTGACTAGGACCTAGGAATTTTTCTGAGTGGATGCACCTTTAAGGTCAATCAAAGGCCAAGGAAGTCACGGTTTAACCCAATCGATTTGATACAATACATTTTTACAAATGAACCCACATTGACTTTTTGAGCAAGACGCAACATTACATGCTCAACAAGTTCTCGGCTGAATTCCACCTTTACGGGGGATTTTTTTTAAAATTTTTTGGTTGATTTGGTAACGAGCAACAAATACAACAACAAAATATGATTTTATTAATTTTTTTACAAAAACATGCTTTACGCCATTATATACAAATGACTAATAACAGATTTTTAAGTATTATCAAGAAAACTTAAAAATTAAAACTCATATATAGTATTAATTGTTAAACATGATTAATTTTATTTCCTTTTCAAGTTATTTCGTATAAACATGTGTTGTCATTAGAACGAGACAAAATACAAAATTAAGATTAATGGGTATATTCAAAGGAAAATATTAAAAAAAGAAAGAAATAAAAGTAAGATTGGGACAATTGTAAATAAAAAATAGTTGTAGTAGATTGTTAAGACTTCTATAGTTCAGGTCTTGAGTTCAATTCTCTTTGTTGCATAATTTTAAATAGAAAAAACTAGAATTTGTTGTAAAAAAGTTTTGAACCCATGACCTTAAGGAAACCAAGTAGTGCCCAACCATTCTAGCAACCTCACACTCTTGTTTTCTTGTTTTAAAAATATATAAGAGCACACTTCAAAATTAAGCGGGTGCACAGTTACGACTGGTAAAAGATTTTCACTACGATGGGATGATCGAGCGGGCGCCTGTGCACCCCCAACTCTATGAGTAGGTTCGCCCCTGGTATTTTCCAAACCTACTACTTTTTCTAAAAAAGTTAAAAAATTAATATGATCTACCTCTCATCAGCAAGTTAAGGAGTTTGTCGAGGCTTCCAAATTTGACTCCTATCAGCTCCCAAACACCACATCAAAACATTTAGTGACATTATCTCTTCCATCAGACCTTCCCACGCATTGTCGAGCTCAAGGATATACACATGTGAGACTCTGGAGCTATCAGACTAGCCCTTACCTTTCATGGTAGGAAAGGTCTTCGAACGTTCTCTCGTATAGTCTTAGTAGACACCAAGCTTGTAGAGTACCGACATGCTTGTGTAGGTACTATCCAAACAACTATGAACGCATGAACCATTTTTGTCATGCTCTATCCAAACTTCAACATGCCGCTCAATGATCCTTCATTGCACACAACACTTAAAGCCCAAATCCAAATAGGCGGTACCCCCTAAAATCAAAGGTGAGATTTCATTACCAACTGACATATCGAGTCCAAAATCACTCTTTGCACATCATGGTCCCGGAACAAGAATCAGAGATGGCCTGCTTATCGATATTAACTCAAGTGCGACGCCAACATGCACTTATGTTCTTGGGCAATTATTCATAGAGGAGTTATTCAAACTTCTTCCAGAAAAATGGATAACCAACTATGAACAAATCCATCAAGCTCCTATTTGCACCACCACAACTCTAGAAGTTAAGTTTTCAACCAACGAAAAATCAGTTGCATTTCCCACCATTTATATGATTGAAACGGTGCAGCCTCCAACACTCGCACAAGAGATTGAACACTGCTAGTATGATGCATGTAATTGTCAAGATTGTTTAGACGAAGCATACAAAGTCGCTTATGATGAAGATGTCCCAAAAAAGAAAAGAAGCGTCACAAAAAAAGTTGAAAGAAAGATATGAAGCAGGAGATCCTGCTATAAGACTCCTTGGTGAGTCATTGGGCAAGTTTGACTACTATGTTGTTTATAAGGATTCACCTTCTAAGCCAGAATCAACCCTTCATCTTCTCATGATCCCTTTAATCAGTCTCGAGGAGAATGCTATGTCATAACTCCAGCAACCTCAACATCTGAATACCAGGCTGTGCCATTTCATAACTCCACCAAAGAACCAAGCATGATTGGAGTGTTGGAGGCTGTGCCATTTCAATCACATGGATGGTGGGAAATACATCAACACATTTCTTTGGTTGAGAACTTGACTTCTACAAGTCCATACTCATGACGGATGAAATCTGGAGTTGTGGTGGTCTGAACGGGAGCTTGATGGATTTGTTCATAGTTGGTTATCCATTTTTTTGAGTAACTTCTCTCTTGATAACTGCCTAGGAACATAAGTGCATGTTGGCATCGCACTTGAATTAACATCAATGAACAGGGCGTCTCCTGTATTTTCTTGTTCTGGAACCATGATGTTCAAAGAGTGATTTTGGACTCGATATGTCATTTGGTAATGAATGTCGCATGGAAAGTGTTGACTTGGGGGTACTCTCTTTTGGATTTGAGCTTTAAGTGTTGTGTGCAATGAGGGATCATCGAGCCGCATGTTGAAGTTTGAATAGAACGTGACAAAAATGGTTTCCGTGTTCAGGGTTGTTTGGATCGTACCTATACAATCATGTTGGTACTCTATAAACTTGGTGTCTACTAAGGTATACGAGATAATGTTGCAAGACCTTTCCTGCCATAAAAGGTAAGGGCCAGTCGGATAGTTCCAAATTTGACTCCTATCAAGGGATGTCTTACAAAATGTTCTTTCAAGGGATGTTTTACAAATGAGGGGGAACCTTCCTTTTATAAGCAAGGAAAAAGTACCCTTATACAAGCATTACATAAGCAAGCAATAATTCTACCTAAATGAGGTAAGCACTTAAATCATGTCATTCTTACATCATTAATTTAAACACTTGCACACATTATTATTGTACAACCAAATTTTATTTCCGGCGTGAATCCGGGTGAGATGGATCGTCTTCATAAGGATCAAAATACTCTCCATCATCTTCTTCTTGGTCCGTAGATTCATTTCATCAGAAGTATCTAGAATATGATTTTGGGTCCTTTTACTAAATGCAACTAAAAACTGAGACAGGGCCAACAAATGGAGGATGTGTAAATGAGTGTCCATAGCCTCTCTGCCGCTTGCGACAGAGGAAGGGAATGCTTACATTTTTACCCCCCAAGACTCTACTTCTGAGTGGGAATGTGGGATATACTGGATTTGTTTGTTTTTCTAGTATACACGTTCAGTCTTCTGTTCTTTTTACTTTTTGTTCCTTACATATTTGATTTATACCTGTGCAGATGAGAAAAAATTATGACCTTGAAGGTAAGGAATTCAAAAAGCTGGTTGGCACAGGTAGTTCTAATGCTGCAGCCTGTGTTGCCACAGCCGGGGTCTCTTTAGTTGTCGGGTATGCAAAATATTCTTTCAAAAACTTACATTGCCTCCACAGATGTCATACATACCACAGTTTATATAACTACAAAATTTGCATCAAATTCTATAAATTATGGTAATTGAAATTAACTTGATATCGATGCTTTTAAATTTGATAGTTACTTCATGAAACCAGACTTACAGCTAAAGAAATCAATATGAGAACTGAATGTGTGCTTCTTTACTAAAGATCATACACCCGGGTTGCGTGTTGGTGGTTTCTTTATCATATTTGCCATGAAAAAGGGTGTTCGGTTTGGATTTGCAGGTACGGGTTGGGTTGGAGAGGTGGGAGATGGTATGCAAACCGTAAATTCCAAAGGGAACAGATGAAACTACTGGGACAGGTTAAACCGAAAAAGTGGCAACTGCAGAAGTTTCTAAGACGTCCCATGATTCGATTGAAGAAGGCAAATAGTAGCGTGAAAGCCCCAGAAAGTGTGCAAAATACGATTTCCGATGCTGCAAATAATGCTAGAGAAGCAAATCCTGCTTGAAATGTGGATAAAAGATGTAGGAGGAAACATTAGATGAAAATGAGTCTTGACATAAACATATATATCTGTACATGTTTGATCTCTGGGGTTTGGCAGGGCAGGGTTCATCTGCATTAGACTTCTATTAACCTTGAAATAAAGGTTTGATTTTGTTTTTTAAATGAATATAGAAACCAATTCCCCACAGTCTGAAGTGGGACATAACTTTCTTTTATGAATATTTTGGTCAGGGAAGATTCAACTTGGACACATTGTATGAGAATATAATCTATTTGTTTCGATTACATTTCGAGTACTGTTCAAACATTTGAGTATACAACTCAACATTATTAGTCCTTGGTCTTCTAGGAGGTCAAGGGTTCAAACTTCATCAACGGTGAGGAGGTTGTTCGAGTTTATTTATTGCATTTGTCGTATATAAATATTATATACTTAAAAAAAACACATATTTGCTTATGTGGCATATGATGTGGATTTGAGATTGCATTATCTAAAATAGAAATAGAATGAAGAAAAATGTATTTTCACATGATTTGTCCTATTTAAAAAAATAAATAAATTCTTTGCCACAAAAACCTGCTTGAAAAATAAAAGAAAATATATTATTATTATTCCAATTATTGTATGGATAAAGTTATATGTATGTATTGGAAAAGGCTTTTTGTTTGGAAGAGTTTTTTTTATACAGATGGAAAGTGTGTTCTTTTTAATTGACAGAAGTAGGATTAGAAAAAAACTTTAACTTTCTGCATAAAACTTTTCGCAAAAACCTTATTGAATAAGTCATTTTCTATATCATTAAGTTACTACCAAATAGTAACACATAGCTAACCGCACAAGCTGCAAGTCCTACTAAGATCATTATACTGCTAACAAACATGTCGAATCTTGTTGATAAGGCTTAGGGAGAGTAATGGAACTCTCACCTTCTTACTTCTTAGTATTCGAATCCAGAGTATTGCCAAAACCCTTATGACCATGTCGGTTCATCTGCTATGATTCCGGGCTATTCATAGTAGCCAGATGCCCACAATTACTCGAAACAAAAAAAGCCCATCCTTCAAAAGGGGGAAGATTTGTATGGTTAATATATATATACATATATATATATACATATATATATATATATATATATAATATCCTCTATATGAGGTATGATGTTAATACTCACAAAAAAGAAACAAGTTTTGAGTAAGTAGTGAGACATAATGAGAGAGCTTTTTCTTTTAGTATACATAAGGGAGGGGTATATACAATGGAGATTAATAAAATAAAACCAAAACCTACATTTCTTCTATTCTTGCAGCAAAACCTTATATTAATTAAAACTTGATATTTTCGATCCTCCACAAGCATTCTTTTCGTAACTGTGAATCTGTAAATATTGCTTTGATGAAGTCTCTCACCTGCAACAACCATTTATGCATATCTCATCACAACCATCAACACAACACAACAAACATGTATAAACATACCTCAGATGAAGTATAACCACACTTGGCCAGCTCCCCGCTTTCCCAACTTGCAGTAATGGACTTCAGAGGCAAGTCCAACATATCTGTTCACATTTCTATTGTATCAATAACACACACACACACACACACACACACACATATATATATATAAGGTTATAATACAGGAAAATCAAGGCTGTTGCCAAATTATTAACGTGCCTGCCAATATTCGTAGTCGACTCAGTGATGGTATCAGATCATCAATAGAGCCTGATGATGCGTCTTGTGGTTTTGTTGTTTGATTCATAGCAACCAGCGACTCCAATAAAGCAGAAAGGCTTTCCAGCAGCATATGAATTAACCTTTGAAGCTGAACAAAAACACCAAAGTAGTTTGTTGCTAAGGTTTTCCCCGAAAAAGAAAAACGTGGATACGGACTTTGACAACATTTTAGGGTGCGTTTGGTACGAAGACTGAACTGGACAGGACTGGAAGGACAAGAGTAAGGTGTGAGGTAGGCAGGTGAAAGGGTAGTAATTTACCAAGTTTGTCCCCTCCCTTATTTTTGTTCCACCTATTTCCATGGGACGGTTTTTTTTTACATTCAGTCCCGTCCCGTCTTGTCTAATTGTCACACCAAACGTGGGACAACAGGTTTTTGTTATGTACTGTCCTGTGTACTAAACACACCCTTAGCAGTTTAACTAGTTTAGTTTCTAAGGTAAGATTTTGCAAATGCACCTGTAATGTTTCTTCGGCTGCAATGTCATCTAAAAGCAGTATATCTTTGGTCATTCTAGAACATACAGCCTCCACGACTGTGCACATACTTCCCTTATACGTCAACGGTAGCAACAGTGGCTCCCATATTATGCGCACTTTCTCAAGGATAAAAGCTACCTGTAGACTTGGTTAAAAATTGAAAATGTGACATACAAATGCGGAGGGACCACCGAATTTTACCTGATCAATACTGAATTTTGCAGATTCGTATCGCTTTGGTTGATGGGTGTTCTGAAATCCATCAGCACCATCAACGGCCTGGTGACAGTTTTGAAAGTAATGATCATCTAAATTAACATCACTTGAGAGTAGAGACAAATTCAGAAGATTTGGAAGAAAAAGAAAACCAAGCTGTATTGGTCTCCATCAAATTCTACGGACTACAATTAACTAAATTTACCTCCATCAAATTATGTTTAACAAGCTGTATTTGTCTTTGTAATATCTCTTCTGCCATCAGCTTGTATCTTATACCCAAATCAATAAACACAGCTCCCTTCATGGAAGTCGGAAAGTCGGACTGGTACTGGAATAATAACAAGAGAAATTTACCATCAAAGTCAACCAAGTAATATCCCACCAGAAGCAAGAAAAGTATATGGAATAATAAGCATAATAAGAGCATGAACGCTGATGTTTGTATTCATTTAGTTGTCATAATAATTACCACTAATGAGTCGATGATCTAGACAGTGCATAAAAGAATATGTAATTGTCTTTTTGAAGTACAAAAATTTCTTAATACAAGATTTTCATTTCTTACTCGTTCAAAAACTGACCCATATTTTAGGCCTCTGAGAAGGATCAAATGTAAAATTCTAGAAATACCCAAAAGCAAAACATCTTTAAACATTTCACCATTAGTTCCTTCTATATTTGATTATCTGATCCACAAAATAACCCTGATAAAGAAACACAGAACCACATCCGACACTGATAATAAAATCAACTTTTTGTAAATAAAGCCACAAGAGTATGGAGATTTTCTACTTCAAAGCTTACAAAACTTTAACAATAGCCAGACCAGTTTCTAAAGTGCATATACATACCTTAACTGTGCAATACTAAAAAGTTGCAACGTGGATCATATCTCAAGGTTATTCGTATATATGGCCTATCAATTATTGACCACCCTCAGAATAAACAAAAAAGTGAGAGAAATAGTTATTTCTGTCAACTACTTCTTATAGCTAACATAATCCCATCTACAATGCACCAGTCTTCTCAACTTTTTATGACTTCATCTTATTCATGACGCGAGAATGCTGATTAATGCAAGTCTACAAATTTCATGATTCAGGTGTTCAGCCCATAATTCCAAGAAGTTAGTGGCTGGTTCAGATATTGAACCAAAAGTCACAAGTCATTAGAAACTAACACACAATGCACCAGTTTTCTCAACTTTTTATGACTTCCTCTTATTCATGACGCGAGAATGCTGATTAATGCAACTCTACAAATTTCTTGATTCAGGTGTTCAGCCCATAATTCCAAGAAGTTAGTGGCTGGTTCAGATATTAAACCAAAAGTCACAAGTCATTAGAAACTAACATACAATGCACCAGTTTTCTCAACTTTTTATGACTTCATCTTATTCATGACGCAAGAATGCTAATTAATGCAAGTCTACAAATTTCATGATTTAGGCGTTCAGCCCATAATTCCAAGAAGTTAGTGGCTGATTCAGATATTAAACCAAAAGTCACAAGTCACTAAGAACTAGTACACACGGATCATTGCCTTGCATTTTGAGAAAACATAGGCACAAAGTTAAGTGTATAAAATCATATAGAGGAGTGATCATATGAAAACTGCCTTTATTTGTGTAAACCGTGCAAACCACCTTCATCTGTCGATTCCATTGTTTAATCTTATGAAATTTTTTCATGAAATTGTTTAATCTTGTGAAATTGTTTCATATAATACTCTTTTTGATAAAGTTGTTTCATATATGGTTGTGAAATTGTTTCATATAATACTTAATGAAACTGTTTCATGTATTTCTCTAACATTAATGAAACTGTTTCATGTATTTCTCTAACATTAATGAAACTGTTTCATGTATTTCTTTAAAATTAAAATACTGAAGATGATAATATCTATGATTAACACCCTCCACAATAAAAATGATTAATCAACCTCTCATAATTACAAAAAAATGAACAAAATGAAAAATTATGATTGGTTGAATACGGTTTGCACGGTTTGTATAAATTAAGTGGTTTGCATTTGATCGCTCCCCAAATCATATATCCATACCTCAAATGCAAGGCCAAGAATCTCCTGTGATAGGAATAGGCAATCATTATGAATGAGAACGGCAACCTGGTTGATACCATCCAGCTGTCTTTCTAGCTTCATATGGCAAAATGAGAGATTATAAGGCATCAATAATATTGTAGTGACCAAAGAGCCTTTGGCCAAGCGATATCGGAGCCTTTGGCCTCCCAGGAGGTCAAGGGTTCAAACCTCACCAAAGGTGAGGAAGGTGTGTGAGTTATATCAAGAAGCTGTAACAAGAATTACAGGAATAAACTGGTGATGTTAGGCTCCACTGTTGACTTCATGCACTAACCTTAACAGGAATAACAGCTTCATATAGAAGTAGAGCATCCCTAGCAGCATGGTAGAATTCTAAAGCCACTGTTGCAGATGACAAGCAAACATCCTGCACGTAGACGCTCGGTGTAACAATATGCTTAAGGGAAGTGTAACTGCTTATATGTTATATCAAGAAGCTGTAACAAGAAACATGGATACATATCTACTTAGATGTCTTTAAACAATACAATAATGTCAGGCATCATTTTGACTGCAAGTAATTTGGTGGTACTGGGAGTGAGAGAGGGGGTCAAGGCATCCTTCCAAAAGGTGCCTCAAATAATATTTGCTCAAAAGATAGACAATCAGTTAAGAGTGCATGAAAGTGTGGAACAAGATGCATCAAGCTTAGACTGAATTAGTATCTTTCAGCAAAGTGCTTGCTATTACCAACCTTGAGTGTTTGATGCACAAGTTCAATTAGCTGCGAAGCTGCTTCAGATATGACACACCTCTCAGACGAGAAAAGTAAGTCTACAGTACCACCATTCTTGAATTCTGCATTATTCCTTGAATAGTCCTGTAAAAGAACTGTCCTTCAATCAATATTTATGCAATAATGAATAACAGTGTTGGGTATCTGCCATCTATTGGTAGCGCTCACGTTTTGGGGAGGGCCAACAGTTCACATGTAGATCTATTTTTGTATGCATGGGTGCTAAATTTTGTTTTGCAAAAAAGGCAAGTAGAATGAAATGCTAATTGCATGAAACAACAAAAATATATAATTGGGCTTTTTGACCATCCATACATGCATCTTCTGCTCTTACAGAAGGGGTCTCCTGTTTGAAACAGATAAGATAGTGCATAGAAACAGTTTAGGTAACCTCACCTTAGGAAGATTAAAATCTGAATGTAAAAGCAGGTCCCTGGCTGTTGCTAAAATTTCAACCTTCTTCCTTGTAGCAAAATGAACTTCAACATTATCGGCAAAGTTGCTCAACCTTTCATCTTTGCCAGAGGAGATGAACATAATTTCTTTAAGAGATGACTCAAACTCAAAAGTGAGTTGTCTTATTGTTTGGAAGTCAGCAAGTTTGGATGCATCGTTAGGAACAATCTGGCATCACAAAAGGATTATATGGTATGTCAGTAAGCGAGCTCATGCATAATGGCACTTTTGATCTTATTACTCCTCAATCAACTGAATAAAGAAAAAGGTAAATCAGTAAATACAAAAGGCACTGCTTGTATATGGAATTATCAAGTTTCTTCATCAATAAAAATCACTAGTATATTTACATACATCAAAGAAGGGTTGGGTTCCAGTGAGAATGAAAGTTATGGTGAGAAGGGATCTCCACCCTTGGATCAATCCTAATTGAAGAGGAAAACTAGATCAACACTAATGAGATACACCGGATCAATTCCCTTCTAAAGCGCAATTCATGAGTTGGTTTGAGATTAGAAGTGATCAACGGTCCAAATCCCTTCTTACACTTCTCATCTTAACTCCTATTCTCACATGATCCTTCGTCTATCAAATAAGAGGTCAATTTGCACTAATCAAAATTAAGGTAATGTCCCGGGTTTGGAGGCATTTACCATGTTAAAAGAACTTATTAGTATGACCCCTATACTATAGCCTCTCTTTTATGCTGTCCATTGTACTACGAATTTGCAGTGGCCATTTTCCTCGCACGAAATGCACATCGTTCTAAATTTTCATGCCAAAAGAAGCTTGTCAGTGATGATACTAACCCTAAAAAAGTATTTATCAGTCACCTAGACCTGGTCTCAACATCTCTGTATTATTCACATCTTCATCACCACCACCACCACCACCCATTGGCGTTAAAACTGTCACACACATCATCATCTCATACTGACACTATCCCAACAGATGAGGGCAACAGCAGATAACCAGACTTCTATCAGCACCCAATCATATACTCCTTCGTATGTCTTGTGCAAAAAAGGCTTTGAAAAACTATATTCAGACACTGGTACATGAAACCCAAACTCCCTTCTCAATCTGGAAAAAACATATATCAACAATTATAGCATATATATATAATGAATCCTGATGATGGCAAGTTGGCAACAGCATGGGTTGGGTACAGGATGGGGTCATGGAGCAATACCCAAATACTTGAAACTTTTTTAACAGCGACAATATCCCAATCTGTAATCTGGGACAGGGTATAATTGTGGCTGCATGAATGTGGTTGGTACATTCAAGAAATAAAGGAATGGCTTATACGAAAGTAACTACAGGGCACATTCTGGTCGGAACATTGACTAAAAGGATTAATAAACGAAGTCATACTACAATGACTAACTAATAAAAATGATTTATAGTGCAGGGACCATCTTATCATTTTGCTACCTCATATAAATATAAATATACTCGTTTAAAATGGGCTCCATTCATACATTTGTGAGGTAATCCCATTCTTGTGGAAGGTAACAAATACGTAAAACTGAACAAACCTTAGAAAGGAAGTTTGAAATAATCAATTCCGACATCCGGGGCCATGTCAATCTTCCAAAGTACCGCATCCAGGAAGAATTTTTAAAGCAAATAAAGTTGAAAATAAATTGAATGACCACATTAATTCCAGAATATATGGTTTCAGCATCCAAGTTCTCAACCTGCATATATGAAGTATGAAGATAGTATGAAAAAGTTAATCTAATAAGTTATAACACCTCCGCACATTAAAACATAAACAGCAAGGCAGAAGCAACTTGGATATTTTTACTAAAAAAAGAAAGAGAAATATAAGAAAACATAAATGAAATTGCCTGAATTTTTGTTGAACATAATTTGGGAGAATACCTGTTGATGAGGACCACAAGCCTAGTCCAAAATAACTCCCATTCATTTGCTAAGTGTTGATTTATGATCAACTGGGGAAGAATTTGTGTAATTGGGGTTCTGTTATTACTAATTGCAGATTAGGGCAGTTTAATCACTTTAGGTAGTTTGTAAATTATCAACACCAATTTATTTAGTCTTCCGTATGTCTGCTTGTTCCCTAAGTCCAATCTGGATTTCCTTTCATCTATATGAAGAGATGTGATCTCCAAGATTGATTTTAGATCACTGAATATAAGAATTGAGAGCATTTTTATTTGCCTATGTGAAGCAATCACCTTAGGTGAGATATCTTGGGTCTAGAGCCCTATAGGTCCTAGTCCTACACATATTAGGTGCAAACCTTATAATTCGTAGGTTATTTACCTTTATTTTCCAAAATCATTTCTTTTGATGTTTCCGTGCACCAACTTTGTGATAATCACCGATACAAATTCTTATATGTACAACAAACAGTTGCAAATGGTTTAGCTGTGTACAAACTCCTTAATTAACAGTATCTACATTACAATAGCGAAGGGGGCAATTAAAAGATTGGATTGAACCCCAGATGGCCATCTATGTAAGCTGATAGGCGCAAATGAGATTTGGAAGTGAGTTGATGAGCCAAATCAACTTCTTTGAGTTTCTTTCTTTGTAGAAGGCACATGCACGCACTCCACCATAGCTTGTGTCAGCTGGGATCGAACAGCAGTTTACAAGTGTACTCTTATGTCATACGCTTAAAAACCTTAGTATGACTGGTATCTAAGCATAACCAGTTTGGTGATATGAAAATGGACTATCATGGGGTCACCTTATTTTCATGTATATCTATATGATACTAATGACACAAGTTATCTTCAAAGAACTTAAGCATGAGATAAGAAGCCAGTCAAGCCACATGTAATCATCACGCTTCGACAAAGAAACTATTCATACAAGGAAAAAATGTACTAAGAATTACATCACTTCATGCACGTTATTCCTAGAATAAAATCATCTTTAAAAACTATCAAGTCTTCTCAATGTGATGACAAATCTTTTCAAGTATTTGTTACTAGCCTTGACCAATTTAATTGTCCACAGAGATTCACATCTCCTAACATGGAATGCATAAAACGCAAATGAAATGAAAAATCTAGTGCCACTATATTAATACCTGAGGATCAGAAGGCGGAGTTATCCTCAGAACTACCTCAGCCATACATCCTGAATCTAGCGTTCTCTCTTCTACAGAAAAACTATGAGGACCACTCTGCACTGCAGGAGCTATCACATATCTGGTCATCAAGTCTGCTACTTTGGCGAGCCCATAATCTAAAATGCCAACCACCTACACAAGAAAACAAAAGAAAAACGGCTGCTCATGAGTAGCAAGCAAGTTTTGAAAGTTGATATGCATACAACGATAAGAGAGAGAGAGAAACTTATAATTTCCTTCTATGTTGTTGCCAATAGTTGAATTAACAAATTGGTCTGGCAATAAGTAGAGTCACTGTGCTTATAAGAATACATCTTATGCTTTTTGAGCAACAAATTGTTACCAGCAAGATCAAATAAACAGGAGAAGCTGAAAGAAGCAAAACAAGCTTTAAACTTACATGCATTGCTTTCAATACAGTATTAAGCTCGACCGCTTGAATATCATTCATAGCCATTGTATTCTTGACATAAACAGCGTTGGACTGCTGATCGAATCTCACTGCATTTTCCACAAACTTCACTAGCACCTCTTGTATCTACAAACCCAAATCCAGTTCCGCTTAACACACCACAAACTCAACAAAGGTTAACAAAGGCAAATAATCAACTTACAATTTTTTCAAAATTCGTAAAAACATATCATCATCTTATGCCTTAGATTATGAGATTAGGAAACGAAAAAACCTAAATAAACGTCAAGATTCCAAATTAGTTTTCTTTATAGTTCTATACATATGAAACAATTTCTACCTCTTCGAAGCAATCTGTCCATTTCTTTCTTAACAAACCAAATACCATCGGCTCCCTTTCCCCCGAGCGATCTTCCACATTATCTCTTATTCGTAACGCCACCTTCAAGTCTGTAAGGGCCTTCGCCGCCTCAACGACCTTTCCAACCTTCAAATCATTCTCCACAACACTCAACTCCTGGCTCAATTTCAACACTACCTTCACTAAATCTAGCGTTTCCTTCTTCTCCTTCGTTTCAATGCGTTTCCTCCTAACCTGTTCGACTGTTTCTTTGATCTTGACATCGATCGGTTGACGATCCGATGATAATAGATTGACGAGGTTGGATACTTGATAGGACAGTTGCTCAGAGTTAATAACAGCGTCGGAGCAGCGAGAAAATAGGGCAGAGAAGTCATCATTGTGAGAGACTATGTAATTGTGAACTTTGGACTTAATGTCGAGTGACCGGACTTGGAGACGATCGATGAGGAGGCGAAGATCTGGGGCGGCGAGCGGCGAAGAGTCGTCTAGATCGTGTGAAGATAGTAAATCCCGAACGTCGATTGAATTGAAGAGTACATCCATCTGGAAGACGAGCACAGTGATTTTCCGACCGGTAGTGTTGCCGGAAGGTTATCTTTGCGTGGAGACGAGGAAATTATACAACCAAATAAGAGCCCAAGCTGTTGGGCTTTTATTAGTAGAAATGGGCCGTATGTATTTTCGTATTTTTTTTTTTGGAGAAGTCTAGAAAAATCACAATGGATTTCCATGTTTAGAATGATCAAGTCTATGAACCATTTTTTAAGCGAAAAGTCATTGGATATTCTGAAATTTGTTAAGTAAAATTTTAAACTTTTAAAAACCTGTTAGATACATTCTTATTACTTAAAAATGTAACATACAACCTGTATAGAAGGTAAAACTACAAATTAAATAAAAAACGTAAAACTATCCTAGGACCTTATCCATCTCTTAACACACTTCACTCGCTATCCTCTCATTCTGAAACCCTAATTCTCACGGTCAGAATCATTTCCCCATATGGAACCCAATTCACTACAACCTCCTTCTAATGCAGTCTCAATACTCTGCTATCGAGCCATCATTTTGCTCAGATTCTGTCGGGCCAAAACAACAAGTCTTTTGAATGAAAGTTGGCTCTCGATAGGGTAATCGATGGAGAATTGGGGTTTGTTGCGGAGGATAAACGGCTGATTATGACAATGGTGTTGTTAGTGTTAGGATTAAAATTGATCCAAATTACTCTTAAAGTTTTGTTAAGCAATCTGGGCTAAGGATGGAAGATTCAGAGTTTTTCTAAGCTAAAATGACCAAGTCTGGAAGAGCACAGAGAGGCTCTCTGGACAACTAAGAGGCTCTATGGGCGACCAGAGCACGGGTACTCGGGTACAAAGGACGACAAGAAGACTAGAGTCATGCGCCTACGCCTAAACGCCAAGTTCCCGGATACAGAGTGCAGACACAGAGTCTACATAATACATGTAGAGCCTCTGGGTCTTCCACATATACAAAGCTCCTCTGTATAATCTGTTCCTCCGTATGAGCTACTCCTCTGGTTGGTCCATGCTCTGGATAACTATACTCAGAGCAACTAAGAGAATGCAAACTGGATCAAGAAGGATGGTGTTGATCCTATTTACGTTAATTATTATTTCTATATTTAGAGGATTCAGTTACCTTATAAATATCACCTATATAAGAGGTGATATAGGCATAGAATAGAAGTGACGATACACACTTTTGTAACACACAGATTTACACAAACATCACATGAGATTCGATTAGGGTTTTTGAAAGAGTTGGTACTCAATAAAGAAAGTGGCGACCAAATTCTATCCATATTCTTCTACAAATCTTTTTTTTTTAATTCCTTAACCTTGTTCTACTGTCAGGTATGGGCCAACAGTTAGGTTGGCTGGGGTCCAAGCAGAAACACTTGAAGATGTTTGTAGAGCTCAATTACCTGTTTAGTATGGATGTAGTTACCTTTACTGCTTCGGTTTTCGATGTTATTGGTTTTGATTTGGGGAGAAAATTGTAGACAAGGATTGCATCGTTGACATGTGAGCTTACGTCGTGGCCGGAGGAGAAGGAGAAAGATGGGAAGGAATGGTTCTTGATCTTTCATATATTCGGTAATACTGGTTGGCTATGTAGGTTAATTCATTGGCTTCTCCAACAAATTTCTTGAAGTTTTGTTAAGTTTGATTATGATAAACTATAGCACTCCTTTATTTACCGGAACCAATGCTTGGATCAACTTGGCATTAGTGATTTACTATGCCTTTTCTGTTGGTATTGAAAACACAATTGTCTTACATAAAACAACGAGTATATACATATGTCGAGAAGAATAAATATTTTGAGTCAAATATTCATTATGAATGAATTGTACATGAGGTACATTCATAATGAATATTTGGTTTTCCTGTTCTTAAAATATTTGTGGTTTCTAAATGAACTTTTCTCCACATATGTATATTTAGGATAGTTTTTAGGTTTTTTTTTATTTGTAGTTTTACCTGCTATAAAAGTTGTTGGTTACATTTTTAAGTAATAAGGATGTATTTGACAAGTTTTCAAAAGTTTAATGATTTATTTAATAAGTTTCAGAAACTCTAATAACTTATTCATTCAAAAAAATTATCCAACGATTTAATCATTACAAACATGAAAGTCTATTGGATTTTTTTTGGACTTTTTACTTTCTTTTTTCATTTTACAAACTCAATTGTTAGTATAAACCATATAAACTAATTAATTAAGATATTTATAAAAATGACAAGAGTTTATTTATTATTATCAGCATTTTATATTATGAAACAATCTAGATATTTTATTGAATCAGATATTTGTTAGACTAGGTGAATGATTAACATTTATTTATATGATTTATATTGATGATTGGACTTGTAACCACATACGAGATATCTTAAAATCTAAGGTGGCGTTTGGTTCATATAATGGAGTCCATAATAATTTTGGAATCTGTAAAAAGAATTGGGATTTGAAGGAATTGTAATGAAATTTAATCATGTTTAACCATGCATTTGGTTGGCAGGATTTGGAATTAAACATATCATCAAGAATTAGAATTCGTCTGTTTGGTTCATCGAATTATTATAGAGGTGGTAGCGGTGTCAATAGTGGTGGTCGTGGCAACGGAGGTGGTGGAAGTAGTGGTGGTGGGGACGACCGTGGTGGCATGACGATGGCGACGATGGTGGTAGTGACGACAACAATGGTGGGGGTGGGGGTGAAAACGACAATGGCAATGACGGTGATGGCGGCTGTGGCGGTGATGATGGGTGGTGGTGACGGCAGCAACGACGGATGACGACGACGACGTGGGGTGGTGATATCCATCATGGTGGGATGAAATAGAATGTCGTCATATAAATGGTATAAAAAAGTTTTTCAAAAAGGATGGTCGGAAATAATCGAAATTCATTGCTAGAACCTAAGTAATTTACATTTTATCATTTGTGGAATTCGAATTCCTTATAGGAAACTCAAAAATTGAACCAATCGCAGGAATTAGGAGTTAACCATTCCAAACCCTTTAAATTGCTGCCAGACTCCAACCAATCAAACGACACCTAACGGTTCTTTTAGTAAAGCGTGTGGTACTAATAGGGGTGAGCATAGGCGGGTACCCACCCTTTTTGACAGGAACCGGAAYCGGAACCTGCGGTTCTTGAGATATTGGAACCGGAACCGGTTAGAGCGGTTCTTAAATTTTTGGAACCGGAACCGGAACCGCCAGGAACCGGTTCCGGTTTCGAGTACCCGCTTCCTAAAATATTAAAATTTTATTGTTTAGAAATAAAAAATAAAACATTGCCAAAACACTAAATAAATAAGCAAGAATACAAATTATACAAAATAATTGTTACAAATATTGTTTAACGATTACAAACTATAATAGACTAATATAAAATATTCAAAGTTTAACGATTACATATTATAGTGGTAAATATTCAAAGTTTAACGATTACATACTATGAATCCAAGTGAATACACAATTTGAAAAAATACGAATCATTTTATATGGAGAATTTAGATGAAGAATGAAAATGACGACGTGTTTTCAAGATGTAAACCTAATATAAATTTGATATTAAAAAATAATAATTATTTTTTTACTTGAAAAATACCGGGTACCCGGCGGGTAACGGTTCCGAAAAATTGAGAACCGGAACTGGAACCATTCTCAATCGGTTCTGTATTTTAGGAACCGGAACCGGAACCACTCATATCGGTTCCAGTTCCAGAACCGGCAGTTCCAAGGCGGTTCCGGTTCCATAGTCGAATACCCGGTTTCGCTGCTCAGCCCTAGGTACTAAAATACCAAATGATTGGTCGAGAACCTTCTAAGATATGTATGACAATTGTCGAGATTCCTTTTTGAGTAAACTACAAATCTGGTCCCTATGGTTTCTCTAACTTTTTTTTTTGCCCCTTCATTTTAAAAATTACAAGATAATCATCATGGTTTATAAAAAAAATCCGAATTTGATTCCTACATCTAACGATCATTAAAAATTTCCGTTAAATGAGAGGTAATTTCGTCTTTTTATTAGATTTTCATTTACCCAATCAAAAACTATAGCGAGCAAATCATGAAATTGATTTTGATTGGCTAAAAGACAAAAAATGATAAAACGACGGAAACGTCCATCATTTAATGACCATTAGAGGGAACGACGAACAACGAACGTCTTTACAAACCACAACGGCCATTTTATAATTTTAAAGCTATAGAGACAAAAAAAAATGTTATTTTTGACAAACCACAAGCCACGAGACTTCTCAATGATCACAAAATTGTCACAGTTCAACTTTAGACTATTATATTATTAGCTTAAAAAGTTGATCAATAAACATAAAATTGGTCTTACCAGTCTCACTAAAAACTCTTGGTCTCACGTGACCCAACCCTAATTAATAGATTGGTCTTTGTATTAAATATATGTTTGACAAATTAACTGATAAATTTACAACTTACTATCGATCGCAGAGATAAAGGGTTATGGCGTTTGGATGACAACAAAATTTCCGCGTTCAAAAAATTGAAGGTCATTGTCAAAGAAAAATGCCTTGTAGATATAGGCCTTCATCCAAAAACTACTTGGAACAACCTTCTCCCAAGAAAAATAATTATATTCATGTGGCGCGTTCTACATGGACGTCTTCCGGTACGTGTAGCTTTAGATGATAGAGGCATAGATCTCGATACAACCCTATGTCCAAATTGTGAATAAACACCAGAGACAACTGATCACTTCTTTACTAACTGCAAGATGGCTAGATCGGTTTGGGACTTGTTTCTAAATTGGTGGGGAACCAGTGTTGGTTCGGGAAGCTCGACAGCAAAACTCCTTCGCCTTCATGGAGAATAATCCTTCTCGCTATGGCTATCACGAATTTGGCAGGCATCTATTTGGGCCACTAGCTACATGTTATGTGATCGCCGTAATAATGTTATTTATAGAAGAAAAAAAAATATCTATCTGTCGAAACACTATTTGCATGATTTAAAGCTCCTGTCTTCGAGTGGATCTCAAGAAGAATCTGAAATAGATCATAAATCCAACTTTGCTTTCTCCAAACACGTAACTCTTAAACATGGTAGAAACACAAAGATTATTCATACGAGTACTTGATTTTGGTATCAAGTGTATCTGGTTTCGAGGGGTGTTTTGGTTCCTTTTGTTGGTTTTGGTCAGTTTTGTTTTCTTTCAGGTTGCTTTTTGGGTTGGTTCTACAACTTACAAAATCTTTTGTTGAAGTTTTGTTTCTTTCTATTATGTCTTTAACAATACTGTGGTTGGCCTTTAAAAAAACAACCATCTATGCAACCAAACGTACTTGGTAACCCCTCTTTTATGTAAGTTAGACTGTTGCTATATGTACTATTCTTTATGTCAGAATCATGTCAAATCATACATTGAAAAATGTAAAAAGTAAGTCTTGATGTTGATGTGTGTGAAAAAAATAATAATATGTAGAACTGTATTTAGCAATATACATACAAGTGCATTTAGCCTATTCCAAGTTTAAATCTCACCAGTTTTGAGAAGTGTACATAATTATTATATCGTTTAAAAGGCAACCATCTGTGCATCCAATTGTCTTTTATTGTTTAGAAGTCTTTGATGACTTGTGATCATGTGAGACCAAAGGTTTTTCATGAGACCCATAAAACCAATTCTCAACCATTGGATTAGATCTACATGTGAACATTCATAATCATAAAATTGCCACGAGACTTATCAATAATCACAAAATTGGTACCGTACAACTTTAGACCATTAAATCATTAGCTTATAAAGTTGATCAATGAACATAAATTGGTCTTACGGGTCTCACGAAAAACCTTTAATCTCACGTAAACCCAACCCAGTCTTTGATATAATGTAGCTTATCATATACCTTAAAGGACTCAACTAACAAATAAATATTAGGCCTCGAGTCTCCTCCCATAGATCAGAAGTCTACTATTGTCAGCGTTTCATATAAAAGATAACAATAGATCATATAAGAGTAGAATTTAAAGGTGAAAAGTGTAAGAACAGATTTAGACCCTTGATCACTTTTAAACAGTGTTATCCCAAAATAACCCATGAATTAACTTCGAATGGTATTTTTCAATTAATTTCAAGATTAATGTAAGAATGGAGATGTTTGTTGCATTTCTCACGATAACTACTATTCTTATAACCAATTCTTATATCAAAAACCCGCATTTTTTTTATGTGTTTATCCATATCTTATTTAATTCAAAACCGACTTTTTATTTGTTTATATTTGTGTAATTCCAATTGCCCATTCTAAACTCGCATTCTTAATACGGACCGGGTCAAAGTCTTTGGCTTGTTGGCGAAGGCGTGGACTAGAAAGTTCTAGTTGTGCCACAATTTTGACCTTACACAATGTCACGATCCCAGATAGATTGTTGTTACATGTAAACGTAAAATAGTTTTTTCACTTTTTTTTATGTACAACTCGATAAATTCTATAAGCCGCTTGTCGCACGACTATGTGTTATTATCGTTCAAATAACGTAATTCCAAGTATAATTTACACACGATTTTGCGTTATTTTAAGATATATTTTGGTAAAAGAACGAATCAAAATTTTAAAATAATATAACATTTTTTAAATTATATACCACAAAAATTAAGTGGACAACTATACCAACCTATTAATTTTAGGACAATCATCTGCTTTGCAGATAGTTTGGAGTTACCGCATTTGAACTTTCATGACCACAAAAGAATTTTTATTCCTCAATATCTTCTGATACTTTTGACCTTCAGAGCCAAGCTAATGTAAAAAAGCGTTTTTTAATTCATAAATGAAAAAAGCTATTTTATTTTATTTTATTTTATATCCACTTCCAAGAACAAATAAAAGCAGACCAGAAGCCAATGATAATAAGAATATGCCTGGGGAAATTACAAAAAAATGGACCATTTTTGACCTACAAAAATGGGAAAATTGGTTTGTTTTTTCTTTAAAAAAACAAAAATTTAATTTTTAAATAATTAAAAATTCATCATCCCCAAACACCCCAAATCCTTTCTCCTAAGAAACTTACGATTTTTCTTACTGATCCTTTCTCTGATGATGACCCCATCATCAATGTATCTTCAGCATCATTATCTTCAATCTTGTTTTCCTCAACTTGCGGTGGCGCGTCAGAAACTTTCTCGGCGGCGGAAAGCGGCGGTGGAGGGTGTGGAGAAGCGGAAGATGAAGAAATTACTTTGTTCTTCCTTCTTTCTTTCTTGTTCTTCCCACTCTTTTTGTTATGAATCAATCCGTCTTCGTAAGCATCGATAATTTCATGAATCATTTGTCGGTTTGGCGAAGCATCCCAACGAACCCAGTAACTGGTGTAGCATGTAAAGCAGTTGCAATTGAATTGGGGAGGATGGTTTCCGCCACCGCCGCCTCCGTCTCCGCCGCTAGTTTTGTTGGTGGGTTTGGTGTTGCCGGAGAAGTTTTTATTGTTGTTGTTGGTGGTGGTGGTTAGAGAGCATGAGAGAAGGTATGCCAAGACTTCTTTGTCTTCCGGTGCAAGGGCGGCGGCAAGAGCGGCTATGGCCACCGGTAGCAAAGATAAGTGGTCGGCGGTGGTGGTGGTGGGCGGCGGTGATGGATGGATTTTGCCTTTATTGTGGTTGTAGAGCTTCCTCATCGTGAAGGGTGTGGTGGATTCTTTTGAAAATTTTGTGGTGGAAGGAAGCCTTTAAACCAAAGAAGTAAAGGTCATGTAATGGCAGGGGTAATAATGGAATAAAAAAATAGAGTAAATTACGTGTTTTGTCCCTGTGAATTGTACTTCTTATTGCATCAGGTCTTGGAATCAAAATAAATACAGATTT
Source organism: Cynara cardunculus var. scolymus (assembly GCF_001531365.2). Lineage (NCBI taxonomy): Eukaryota > Viridiplantae > Streptophyta > Magnoliopsida > Asterales > Asteraceae > Cynara > Cynara cardunculus. Next base: position 65,464,398 of record NC_037529.1, read on the forward strand.
AGGACCTGTGGTTTTCTTTTTTGCCTTCTTAGGTCCCTCGAAATAACTTCCGTTAAGAAAAAACTGTTAAATGAGAAGCATTTGTGTTTTTTACAATTTTTTATATCCATTAAATGATTAAAAACTAAATTAATATTATATTTTATATTTAATATGTTATATATATATATATATGTATATATCATACATATATGATACACATGAAGCCGATGTCTCAGTGAAATACCCCTCCAACCTTTCCTCAGCCTCGATTTTGTTGCGATAAAGAAGAAACAAGGATAGATCGGTGGATCTCCAATCGAGGGGGGAGGGGGATTCTTTTCTTGTTCTCATGGATGGAGAATCATCACACGAACCCATTGGAAGAGCATTTTGCTTGAAAACATAAGCTTTAAGCTTAAAAACAACACTTCTAAGTTCTAACCATATGGGAAGGGGTAAACGATAGATTTACCGTGGTTGGAGACTAATTCGAGATTTGATGAAATAGCAGGGACCATGTTCAAAATCGACAAACCAAGGGATCTTGGATTGAAGGAAGGGAATTCATCACATCCTTAAAGTCAACCTCCATTTGTTTATTGACATAACAACTCGAACCCATGTCAGATTCAGAACATAACTATTTAACGGTTATTTTAAGGTAAGAAGAACGTCATGGTTTTGCCATCTTCAATCAATTTGGGGAGATGAAAACAATGGTTGGCTTGGCCCCATCAAGCACCTCATAGAGTTCGATGAACACCGTTATCATTTGGATATGGATATGGTGGATGATGAAGGTGACACTGACAATGAGTGGTAATTAGGGATGTTTGAGATGATGATTGACTTCATTAGGAGACGTTGAAGATCATCACAGGGAGCATGGGGAACCAGCATGGGTTTGCTAGATCGATCCAGATATGTATATGTAAGGTATTATATATTTATATATTATATTTTTAATTCGATAAAGATTAAAAAGAGAGTCAAAAGACTAAAATACCCTCAAAATAACCGACTTAACAAAATGCTTCTGATATTTCTAAAGGAAGGGACTAAAAAAGTGTAAAACTACAAATAACGGGTCCCAAATCCGTATTTATTTTAATTTTAGGACCTCATGCAAATAAAGTTGTAAACCATATGGACCAAACATGTAATTAAAAAAATTAAAATAAAAAGTGACGTCACATCCTCCACTACTTGTCACTCGCCTTTAGGAGCGTGTACTTCAATCAATTTATTTTTGAACAAAATTCTGATAATTATTTTAATAACTTATTTATTTATATATTTTCGAAAATAAGTATTTTTAATATAAAAATTAGTAATATAATAATTTATAATTAAAGTTAAAAATACTTTATATTCAATAATTTTGGAAAAATAAAGGCAACAAATAATAGACCATGATAAGGTAACAAAATTAAAATTTAATATTGTCATATTATTTTGAGGAACATGATTCGTTTTTCCATTATTTAATTATTAATTAAAGTAAGTGGAGACTGGAGATACAGATATTTATGGTTAATCTCATAAAAAATAGAAATAATTATTAAAATAAAAAATAAAAACAATATTAAAACTATAATTTTGCATGAAGTTAAATATATTTTGTTGACTGGGTAACAAGCTGTAATTTATTGAACCATTTTCAATAAATTTGACTAAAATCTAAAACCTGTATATCTTGAGAAACACAAAATAAATTAGTAACTGAATAATCTATATTATATTATAAAATATTTAATAAAATTTTTATATATAAAATATTATTTATTGATGTATATTACTTAAAATTCAATATTATAAGTAATTTTACGTAAGTAAACTTATTAAAGCTTCATTTTTAAATTCGTGTAATTAACCGCAGATAAACATAATCAAATACAAAATAAATATCCATTTTAAATATAAAAAATCTAAAATATAATTAAGATGGTCATTGAGTCCTAACAGAATGTTTAATTATTATCTTTATAAAAAATTATATTATTAAACCAAAAATAAATTATTTTGTTATTAAATCTAAATTAAATTATAATAAAAATTTGAAATAAAGAAATTACACCAAAAAAAAAAACGAAGACTATTGAATAGTTAACTTGATAATAAAATCAATTTATTTTTTTAAATTTTATGCTATCTTCAAATTTATATTTAATTCAAAAATAAAAACATTATTGCTTTCTCAAAACCACATCAAATCGTATTATATCGATAGAGACAAAGAATAAAAACTAAACATTAAAATCGAGATTTATCTCGCTGCATTGTACGAGTACCCTTCTAGTATTAAAAAAAAGCAGAGACAATGCCTCTGACTCGGTTGACGAAGGGGCGTGTACGGGCGGGCCTACTAAGAACTGAGTGGAGTCCCGTGTCTTCGTTCATTTGATAATCATAAAATATAAAAAAATAGACATTTCCAAATTGAGGTTATTGAAATGTTATTTGGAGTAGTCTTTTGAGAGTATTGTCACTTTTTTCAATTATAACATTTATTAATAGTAATTTTTATTTAGTACTATTAATTATAAATAAATATTAATAAAATTTAAATATAACTAATATTG
>NC_037529.1:65467821-65479611 GCF_001531365.2 Cynara cardunculus var. scolymus
AAACTAATTAGTTCTCATTTGATTAGGTCCCTATATATATATATATATATATATATATATATATATATATAGACTTGGGATCATGTGAGACCAAGGCTTTTTCGTGAGACCCATAAGACCAATTCTCAACCCTTGGATTAGATCTACAATTGTCAGATCTGAACATTCACAAACGCCATGAGACTTCTCAATAATTACAAAATTGCCACCGTGCAATTTAAACCATTAGATCTTTAACTTATAAACTTGATCAACATAAATTGGTTTTACGGGTCTCACGAAAAACATTTGATCTCACGTGAACCCAACCCTATATATATAAAGTCAATTTGAATTCTTTTAATCAATATGTTATATTTTTTATTATTATCTTGTTTGTATTAGTTAATATATTGTATCATTAGAGATTTGTCTCAACTATAATTTAAAACATTATAATTGATTAATTTTTCAAAATGTCTTTTTTCATCATTTTACATTCTTATCAACTAGTTTTTGTCAAATATGATTTGTTTATCAGCTACCGACTAGTTTATAAGCTAACATCTAGCTTATCAATCAGTTTGTCAAACATAGAAAACCAATAACTCTTTACTAATTTTATCTCTATTTCCAAATTTATTTCCATTTTTTATTGATTAACGGCATCTTCAAATAACATTTAATAACACACCGAATACTCTAATAACTCCATTTCCAAATTTGTTTCCATTTTTTGTTGACTAACCACATCCTCGCGTCCTTTTATAAATTATCGTGTTCTTTGATCAGTAACTTTCCCTTAAAAGTATTAGTTTTTTTCTATTGTTTTGTTTATATTTTCTAATTTGATTATTGTTACTCAAAATTCTACATGCATAAGAAATCGAAATAAGATGCGTAATTAATTTTCATTTGCAAAACATATTATTTAAGGAAATGGAATTGACAACCTAGAAAAAAACATCCCGTCTTCCAGTTGGGAAGCTAGACACCAAGTAAGTGGCTTGATGATTGGACAATCAATATCAAATCCTAAAGTTGGAAATTTTTATGAAATCAACCACAGAACAAAAAAGTTGAGGTGGACGTTGGACGTAAGATGTAGCCTTGTGTTTTGCTCAAAAAGCCCATGTCGATTGAATCTAGAAAAAAAACGTATCTTTCTCGAAATTAACATAATTGACTTTCTTTTGGGTCAAACCATGTTGACTTTTACCTCTAATCAAAATCCGGACTTTGCGAGACTTTGATCCACCTAAAGGTATACCTACTCAAGAAAAGTAATAGGTCTGCCACTGGAGGTGCGATGACTTCGCCTAATACAAGACTGGGTTGGCCCTAGCTAACGAGTGAGTCAAAAAATACATCTATCTTTATAATTAAATAAACATTGAGCAAGTTGAAAAAATGTTAAACAAACCGCTAACAATAGTTGGAATTTTGGAGAAACATTGAGCAAGTCAAAAGGCGATTTGAAATTTTGAATTTGATTTTTGACAGAATCCGGAATTTCGCCAATTTTTTGATAGGTGCAGTTGATAGCTATGAATCGTATGTGTTCACACATGGGTACAAAGTCCCCACAGAGGCGGTGCAACTGCACGTCGACACTTTGATTGCTACAAGTAATAAAGTGGTATAGTACCAAAATCGTTTACACAAAGAATGGATTACTCAGAATCAGAGAGTTTCATGAATTTCTTGAGCATGTTTCGGTTGTGAATAACAGTCAAGTACTTGTTGGTTGAAATGCTTGAAAGACGAAATAAACTTATGTTTAAAAAATGGGTATGAGTATAATTTTTTCTTAAGACAACCGTAGTAACAAAATGGTCAGATACTTTGTAAATCACATAATTGTCTATAAAAATCCTGATCTCTTGAAAGTGAACCTTTATAGATTATGCCCACAAAGTACCCACAAAGTGTCTACCTCTGTTGATTCGTAATCTTGCGGATTTAACTAAGTTGATATATAAAAATCAAGTTCGATTAGTATAAAGATTTATACTCAAATATCTTTGTGATATAAAACTCGACTAAAGTTTGAACCTTAGTAAATCATACAAAACCTGTATCTCTACATGGTTATAAAAAAAACTTTCTCAAATCTTTGTACATCACTTAAGCCATATTTCGAACCCGCCCATCTCTGGGTCTAAGGTCTAATATTAACACGTCAAAATGATTGGCTTATCCACGTTGAGTTTAAGTTCCGACTTAAGTGACCAAGCTTAAAAACTAGCAACGACGACAACACCAAGTGTTGCCTACTAACCTTAAGTTTGACTCACACTCACACCCAATAAGATGATTAGCTTGTACTAGAAATGAAAAATATGATGAATAAATATTTGGAAAATGCTTGCTTTAAAATAATATTGACAGCTTGGCCGGACAACAAATGACAACACCGAAAATTGAAATACAAAAATCAAATGTTGAAAATTAAATTGTACACTAAATCTTCAAAAACAAGAGTCAATGAACTCAGATGATAGCTCTTGGTTGAAAATGAGATGATCCTTTAATGCTTGCACCATGCTTCTTTTTATATGAAAAGTTTAGGTTTTTGTCCAAAGGATGAAACATTTTTTAGTCATTTTAGTACAAAAAGTGTTTGCTATTTATCCCTTCTTCTAGAGATCTTGAGATCATTTCAAATCTTCAAAATACTGTACCCATAGACCATAAACAAACAAGACATTTCTTTGTCGAAAGGTAGCACCGAACATGCCCACAGTGAGCAAATAATGCCCACTGTCCACAACAACGTCTTTTTAGCACAAAAATTAATCTTTGGTAATTAATCACTTCTTAAGAACAATTTAGACAAAAATAAGTGATATAGAAGCAAAACGGGTAAGAAAAAGTGCTACAAAAGCCTAGAAAAAAGTAATAAATAACTCTAAAAAATGAGAGTTATCAGCGGTCAATAGAGAATTGAAAACTAAAAACATAATGTCTTGAACAAACTTTTTTTTAATTGTGTCATAAAGTTGAATCTATAACATAAAAACTAAATGTAACTAATATATGTGTATTTTGAGCAGTCGATTCGATACAAACCCCTCAAAAAAAGGTTCAAACTACAGACCAAACCGAACAGTTTGACATTTTTCAGATCAGACCGCTCAAACCGCCAAAAGCGGTCTGATTTGACTTGGTTCGATAATTGGATAATTAAAATGCTATATATTTTTTTTCATAGAAAAATCTGGCGACATATGAATTGTCGAGTTGGTTCGATAATTGGCTAAAATGCACACTTGGTCCGGGAATGGGTCAACGATGTTGTTCACTCTTTTCATGTAAGTAATAACTTTAGTTCATTAATAATTGCATTTAACATTAACATTATTCATTAGTCTTATTACAAAACTACACAGGAGATATGATGATTGCAGTAAAAAAAATCACCGACACAACATTACAGATCTGACTCCTCAACGTAGGTAAACGAGTCACATATATTATGCAAAGTACGAGGAGAACATTGCGATCACAAAATAGGGTGAGAACGCAGGGACATCAAAGGACTCTGTCCCCATACGAGTACTATCGAGTTGGATGAATTCAATAATTAATAGACGAAGATAATTGCGTCTTTGTGCCTGGGCTGTGAAGGCTCTTATCTTTCTTCGTTCATGAGATGTTCTGGTGTCCTAGGCATAGAAGAACCACACCAATCCATCCCGTGGACAATTAGCTAGAGCAACGGGTGCTGTAGCGAAACTGATTGCAATAGAAGAAAATTTGGCCACATTAAAAAAGTTAAAAGGGTGATTCGCCATCCTCTATGTTTGACGAGTCCGAATACACTACGCCACCTCATCGATCATTTATTGATGACCATGTTCTAGAAATCGTCTCGAACTTCAGTGCATTCGTTAGACATATCAACGAGACACACATGTCACTAATTCAGGCGATTAGGAATATTAGCCCGATCAGGCACCATATATTCTTATATTCTCTTATACCATGCCAGTAGTTCCACTGTCACCATCGTAGCAAAACACTGATGATGATGACAATGAGGATTGGGGGAACAATTAGATATTTATATTCACGTTGAACATCTTGTTGTATGCAATTAACATTTGGTCGTGTTTTTTTTTTGTTTAGCCTGGATATCCAACCCGCTATGCGAGCCGACTAATCCCAGGGCAACCACCTGCTTTGCAGATAGCCCGGAGTCACTGCATTTGAACCTCCGTGACCACAAGGGGATTTTTATTTTTCCTTGGATTTAAACCTGAGATCTCCTGGTACTTTTGACTTTTGGAGTTAAGCTCAAACCAATCAGACACCACCTTTGTGGTTTGGTCGTGTTTATTATTGGTATTTGTCTATTTCATTGTTGATTTTTATTACTATTACAATCGTGCTTATTTAAAAAGTACACAAAAATAGTCGGGAATACCCCCAAAAATGATCTTTATTGCGACGACATGTAGTTGTTAACAATAATTTCCAAGAAATTAATTAATTTACTTTTTGTCGCTAATAATAATTTCTTAGTAATTCATTAATTTACTTTTAGCAACGGCATAAAGTCCATGTAACTTAAATAATTAATTTAATTAAAATCACTTGTAGCGACGACTTTGCGTTGTAATAAACTTCAAGTCGTCGCAATAAACCATAGTCGTTATTGGTCATTATTGCCATCGCTTGTGGTTGCTATTTATCTTTTTAGAAACCAACTTCTAGCTACGAGAATTTTAGCGATAAACGTAGTTGTTGTACGTCTTTAGCGACTACATTTTCACATCTAGCAATGACAAAGTCATTCGTCAACCACATTTCCTGTAGTGATTTATCTTTGTAATAAAATCAGTTTATTAGGGAATATTAGAATTCAATTTGGAAAACAAATTCAATCCCATTTTATTTGGGATTATTCTCACGGTTACAGATAATGTGTTCAAATTTAAGCCGATTGGCTTGGTTGCTATTATAAAATGGCAGAGTTTAGTGAGCTTGTTTGAAGCTCTGTCAAAGAAACCCTTCTTATTAACTCTTATATACAAAATGACAATCATATATATATATATATATATATATATATATATATATACTATATTATAAAGCATTTGACAAAAAAAATTAAAAACCATTTTTTATGCATAAAATATTGTATATTGATGCATATTACTTAATATTCAAGATTACAAGTAAATTATGCATTAAGTACAACTTATTAAAACTCAATGTTTGAATTCGTGTAGCTAACTTCGGATAAACATAATCAAATAGATGATAAACATCTTATTTTAAAATATAAAATATAAAAAATCTAAAATATAATTAGGATAATTATCGAATTTCTAACCGAATGTTTAATTATTATATTTAATAAAAATTATATTATTAAACCAAAAATAAATTATTTTATTATTATACTTAAATTAAATTATAATAAAAAAATTGAATTAAAAAAGTTATACCAAAAAAAGGAAAACTATTAAATAGTTAATTTAATACTATCGATTTTTTTTATGCTATCTTCAAATTTATATTTTATTTAAAAATAAAAACATTATCGCTTTTTCAAAACCACATAAAATTATATTTCATCGACAGAGACAAAATAATAAAAAATAAACATTAAAATGGAGATTTATCTCGTGTATTGCGCGAGTACCCTTCTAATTCTTTTTAATTTAATTTAATAATATTTTATTTAATCAGTTTATTAAATATGTTATGTAGCATATATTTTTTCTCTGATTCTCACAAATTAATTAGATTCTTGCATGATTCTCTCTCGCTCTCTCCTCTCTGTGTGTGTGTATATATATATATATATAATATTCTTTTGCAAACCTAATAACTCGTACAAACTAGTTTTCATGTATTGTTTCATATGAAACAATACGTATGAAAATACAATGTGTATACAGTGTTGTTTCATACATGAAACGTTCAAAATTGTATTTTTACATTAAAAAATTATCATGAAAATTTTACACATGAAATAAGGAAAGATTATTGTATAAACACTACATTTTCAAACTCAAATATAATTTTAAACAAATTATTTAAATTCAAGCCTCAAATTATTACTCCCTTTGTTCCAAAATAAGCCTACATAATAAAAATAACATATAATTTTATAAATATATAATTATTATATTTTTTTAAATAACTAAATGACACTTTTACCATTAATAATAGAGAACAACTTTTTACCTCTTATAATCATGGATAAAACCGAACTTATTTTTAAAAAGTGATAATTATTTTTATAACAAATTAAAATAAAAATATAATTTTTTTCCTTGTTCTACTCACCACCCACATTAACACATGAGTCGTATAAGGTATGGACCAACATAATTAGCATTCAAACACTTGTACCTCAAATCGAGGACCCCTTCCCATAATGACACATGATCTCACCTCTTACTCTCACTCATCCCCAAACACAGTAAACCAAACATTTATTATATAAGTTGGGTTTCCATCAAAATGAAAGTTAGATTGAGAAGATGAAGAAATCTTCATATTTGAATCAATCTTAATTGATAAGAACTATTAAATCAACATTAATAAGATGTACTAGATTAATTTCTTTCTAAAACGCAATTTATGGATTGCTTTGAGGTTAAAAGTAATAAATGTTCAGATCTTTTGTTATATATTTTTCACTTTAACTCGTATTCTCATAGGATTCTTTATCTGATTATATATCATAAAAATAATTCATTGACAACATAATGAAAATAAAGTATCATGAAAAACGACCCTTGTTTTCTTTAATGATCCATGTTCGTTTTCAGTAAGTTAGATTATAGATTATATCGACCATTCAATTTCTTGGTTTTCAATGGGGTGGTTGGTGTTCACGCGAGACACATCTTGACCGAGTGATGGTAGATTTTTGAGGGATGCTTAGCGCTGAGACTTGATATTAGTAAGAGGAGAGTGACGGGTGGTTGGGAGGTCGGCATCACGTATTTAAACTAATGAACATGTCGTAAGTGATATATATATATATATATATATACACACACATAGATGCAATTGGTTCATAAAAACTAAACCAAGAAAAGGACAATGACTGAATCCAAGTACAACCCAGTGAAGAATGATGAATGAAAGGAGAATGTCATTGTATTTGATTAAGGTTATGATTGATAAAACAACTGGTACATAGTTATTTGCTAAAAAGTTTAACTCATAAACAAGTTGATAAGATAGATAATTAGCTGACAATGTAAAATGACATAAAAAAATAGTATGACAAATTATTTGAAAAAAAATATAAGAGGCATAAATACAAGATCGGGAAAAACAAAGCTTATTGAAATAGTACTTGTGGTAGTTTTTCGGAAAGTTAACTTTGTCAAATATAACCTAAACTTTCAAGCATCAAGTTTCATGCAAAATAAATTACTTGGGTTGTGTTAGTTAAGTTTCAGGGGATGTAATAGAAAATCTCATCTATCCGGGGTTCGAATTCAGACACTGTCAAAGACCTTGTAGCCATGGAGGTTCTTTTGTGAAGACTGCAAGCCATTCATGGTTGTCCGGAATAGACTGTACATGTAAACTGACCCGGAAACCAACTGTTACCCCAAAAATAGTTTCATGAAAATATCATTTAAGTGCATGTATTTGACTATAAACGAAGACGTACAAATTAGACTTGCTTGAATACAAGTGTGTGTATGACAATACTTAACAAAGACGAGATATGCATAATTTTGAATGAAAATGCTACAAAAAACTGAAGGTAAACCGTAAGAAACAATTCACCCAAGATTCGAAATCAACGACATACATTCTCTTTGTACATAATACATGACATTATAAATATAACAAGTATATATATAAAATATAACATACCACGCCCATGTTTTCCAAATTTACCCTTTTTGGCTTTATTAATTTAATTAAAACCCAAACTTAGGGTAAAAATTTAGAAAGAACGGTTTTGAACAAGTGATCAGATATGATACGATTGGTTTTTTCAGAAGGATGGAAAGAATCCCAGAAAACGTATCTATTGGCATCGGAGCAGGTGAACGGATTATATTGATCACACATATATCCCATCTCGAATAGTCCTGTTGAACAACACGCTATTGCTGCCGTCTCGAATCCTGTCAAAATTTCAACAACAATTATTCATCTTATTATATTTTTTGGGATTTTACAAAGCCGAAATCCGAATTAAATACCGACTTTTTCTCGTTTCACTGTATAAAAAAATCGTATATACAGTTGGGAAGATAGTTACACTTGTCGTGCAAACGTTTGAATGCAAGGCTTCCACAATTTAATGTTACTTTTGTCATAAAGCACCATGCACTTGCCACCAACAATATTGAATGCACCTACACAGCTTATTTTAAATTGAACTAATAATGTATTATTAAAAATTATTTTATGTATTAAAAATGTTTATAAAAAGCAGATACTTATGCATATTCATGTTAGGACATTTTTAATGAACATATTATTTTGTACACCAAACATATTTCTATAATATTCTTTTAAATGAACACATCATATTTTGTATTATTTTTGTTTCAATTTGAAATATTTTAAGATTCCTCTGTAAAAAAATACCGTTAGTTAGCTTTGATTTTTATTCAAGCGAGCACAAATATAAAGAGAAGCAAACATTACCGAAACTGGAAGGTTTCCGGACAATTTGCTGGAAAATGGCATACGGATTAGAGAAGACGATTTGGCTCCCCGAAAGCTCGCCATTCAACCTCTTCACCATACCGTATAACTTCCCATTGAAAGCCAATGCCACCTTGTTATATTCATCGTTGCATGTATCTCCTTTTCCATTTATGAAACTGGTTGTTCGCTCTAGTGGCAAACAACCCATCGGAGGAAGACCTCCGAGGGAAATCTTACGTGCACCAAGGCTGTAGAGCTCCTTGATGAAGCTTTCGGCGATGACTCTAAGATAATCTTGGTATTGGTTAACATTGTATTGAGATTTTCTGTTGGGAAGTGTGTAGTAGTTCTCAAGGAAATCATTGGTGCCCATGCTTATAAGGTAAACTGCTTCAGATAGAATGGTATTGGCCTTTTGATCACCCAAATAGCCTCTTAGTTTCCTTTGGTAGTCCTTATAGTATTCCACCTCCTTCCATAGAGGTATCACTGACTGTAATTGAAAAAATCAATATATTGTTGGAATACATTTGTTTGATAAATAGACCAAACTAATTATACAAGCTCAATATTCCATACGGAGTTGGGACATGGGACTAAACGATTCAGAATGAGAAATTTTGCCTTATATTTTTTTTATTAATCTAGATATCCAACCCGTTATGCGAGCCGACTAATCCCATAACGACCATCTGCTTTGCAGATAGCTCGGAGTCACCGCATTTGAACCTCGTGACCACAAGGGGATTTTTATTCTTAAGTGACTTAAATATTATTACCAAAGGAAATTAATTTGAAAATAATTCACATGCCACCCCTTCATTTCATTAACTAATGAATTAATGACGGTCAGGTGTACATATTCATGTATATATGTGTTTTATACTTTCAACTTTACTGATTGCCCATATTGAGTAATCTTTATTTCATTCTATAAATAATTAATAAAAATTACATATACAGTAATACAGAGAGGAATTTAAATAAATAATAAAAATAATGATTTTTTGATGAACAAAACTTCAAATAATGCTTGTTCTTCTGTGAAACTTATCACAAAGTAATTTTTATCTCAAAATAAATGTATATGCATGTAATTAAGAATAGGAAAATTCAATACGAGTGATCATATAATTTTTTTACTTACATTTTTATTGTTTACAGCATTTATCTTAAAATATCTAACATTTAAATTGTTGTAATTTGTAAATTTGAAGATAAATGATGAGTTTATAACTTTTTTCAAATGGAAATTGCATTATGCTATGAAGAAATTTCTAGAAACACATGGGTTTTGCTGCAATTTTCCGTTCAATCGTGATTCTTCACCGAGTTTATGTGATCAATTGAAACGTGTAATCTGATGAACTTACAAGCACAGCAGATGTCGCATTGTCGTAACCTGTACCAGCAGACGCAAAACAAACGCCAGTAGCAAAATCCGATATGTTATACGCCAGATCCAAATAAGCCGGTACATACGGTCGCAAACCAAACGACTCCGATATAAAATCAGGCGGAACGCGTCCATTGGAGAATCTTCCGGTAGCTTTTCCACCGAAAAAATCACGACCGTAAGGCTTGAAATTGCTCTTCAAAACCGTTCGGATTTGGTTGTTGTTTCCAGCATCTACAGAGGAGTCACCGAACACAATCACCGCCGGGATGTTGGCTCCGATTGTGTAGATTTGCATGAAGAGCAAAGTGAAAACAACTAAAAACTCCATTTCTAGGATTGTGAGGGAAGAATGCTTAGAAAAGAGTGAGAGTAGAGATGAATATATAAATACGAATCTAGAGGGATCGGGTCGGGTCGAGTCGGGTCGGGTTGAAGATCAAGGAGTTTGTTGAGGATAATAAATGACCAAATGATATTTACGTCATGAGAGGTTAATTTAAGGCCAATGGGGGTTATTTAACAAACTCAAAATTATATACTTGTCGCGGTGTAATAATCATTCTTGTCCTTTTTTTATTAAAAAAACTAGTTGTATATCCGTGTAATGTAGCGGGAGTCATAAATTTTAACAATTTTGAACTTTCACTGGTTTTATTAGAGAAAATTTAACAATGATATAAGTTATATTTGATCTTTACATATTAATACAATTTGAATAAATAAGAGTTATGGTTCCAATTACAGTCTATCAATGAAAAAAAATTGTATGACAGCTTAAAATCCAACATATTTAAACGAATCCACAAATGTGTTCGATTTACACCAAGAGTAAAGAATCAAAAGATCGAGACCGATACCGAGAGTTCTAGAACAATTAAATAAAAGAACTTTTAAAAATTCATAATAAATATCAGTTTGAATCTCACCTTAGGGGATGGGGAGAAGATATAGAAGTATGAGAAGGTGAAGACATTAATGAAATGTGTCAAAAGTATTTTGGGAACATGAAAAGAAAAGGTAATAATATACATTGGTAACTTGCACTATATGTTATTTTAATTGTAGATTAAAAGATTTTAAGATTGAATACATAAATTAGTAGTACTTAATGGGGAAAAGTACAATAAAAACCAATAGACTTTCTTGTTTGGAATGATTAAGTCCTTAGACTTTTTTTTGGAACAAATAAGTCCTTGGACATTYCAAAACATGTTAAATAAGTCATTGGACAATTTTTTTAGAACAAATAAGTCCTTGGACATTCCAAAATATGTTAAATAAGTCATTGGACAATTTTTGAAACAAATAAGTCATTGGACATTTCAAAAAATGTTAAATAACTCATTGGACAATTTTTGGAACAAATAAGTCCTTGAACATTTCAAAAAATGTTAAATAAGTCCTTGGACAATTTTTGGAACAAATAAGTCCTTGAACAATCCAAAACATGTTAAATAACTTTTTGAACTTTTATAAAACATGTTGGATACATTCTTATGACTTGTACAACTAGTTAAAGTGGTAAAATAGTGAAAAAAATCGGGAAAAAAATCCAATGAACATTCATATGTTGAACGATTAAGCCCCAAAATATTTTTTGAACTAAAAAGTATTTAGATCTATAAAATTAAACAAATATAACAAAAAAGTAATTACATTTAAAAAAGATTTTTGATAAAGTTTATTTTAATTAAAATTAAAATATATTCTGTCAGTGATTTTTCAAACAAAAAAAAATAATTATTATTAAATTTATTTTAATT
>NC_037529.1:65479666-65482586 GCF_001531365.2 Cynara cardunculus var. scolymus
TTTTTTTCACTATTTTACCACTTTAACTAGTTGTACAAGTCATAAGAATGTTGTACAAGTCATAAGAATGTATCCAACATGTTTTATAAAAGTTCAATAAGTTATTTAACATGTTTTGGATTGTTCAAGGACTTATTTGTTCCAAAAATTGTTCAATGACTTATTTGTTCCAAAAATTGTCCAAGGAGTTATTTAACATTTTTTGGAATGTCCAAGGACTTATTTGTTCCAAAAATTGTCCAATGACTTATTTAACATATTTTGGAATGTCCAAGGATTTATTTGTTCCAAAAAATTGTCCAATGACTTATTTGTTCCAAAAAATTGTCCAATGACTTATTTAACATGTTTTGGAATGTCCAAGGACTTAATCATTCCAAACAAGAAAGTTCATTGGTTTTTATTGTACTTTTCTCTATTTAATGCATCATGAGTTATTTTTAAGACTCTGTGCATTAAAAATTATTTTTAAAACTTGTGATAAATCTGGTTTATAAGGTAGTATAGATATTTAAAATGTATTTATGTACGACAAATATCATACATTGTGATCATTAACTTTCTAGAAGGTTGAAATCAACCTGGGTGTTGTTAGGTCTATAATCATTTGGTACGTCGCAATTTTTTCAAAAAGGGGACGCAAGAATGGTGTACGACTTGAGTTCGGTGGGGTTGGCGAATGCATATGATGTATATGTGGTGCTTGCGAGTGAGTGTGTGCTCGAGGGGAAGGACGATGCTATGAGGCACATGGGTATATGATCGTTCCTGACATTTTATAGGCCTTGGTTGTATATAAAATTAGAGCCCTTCGATAAGTTCGACAAAAATTCAATAAATGTTTTTCGTTAATAAAAAAAACTGAATACAAAAATTGTTAATAATTTATGAAGTAGATAAATATTATTCTTTTGTATTATAGACAAGAGAGTACTTTAAATTTACGTAATCCTTATTAGGTAATTAACAGCCGAGAGTATAACAAGAAATATGTGTTGTTTTGATTAAAAGAACTCATGTGGAGGAAGTAATCGAGAGAGTCAATGAGAGATCAATGATATAAAAGATTATAAAGGTTTTCTATACAAGTAGACAAACGTAGATCAATAAAAATGTGGAAGAAAATATAATTAGTTGAGATCCAATAAGAACAAATAACGAATAAGACCTATAATCTGGAAAATAAATGAATGGTTGCTTAAGCACTTAATAGAATCTTGTGGAATGTAGTGGAATCCCATTGAAAAATGAAGAAGTCAAACAATTGATGAAATATTTGAATTTCATTTTCCTTCTTTTTTTTTCTCTGTTAAAATAAGATGTTAGAATTAAAAGTTTTATGAAACATGACATATATAAGATATATTCTTGAATACTTTATGACATAAAATGTATTGGTTAATCACAAAATCATGAAAACAAGTCGAATTTCATAAAAACAATAGATCGATTAAAATAACTGATAAATTAATTACGTTTGACAAATTTAGCTGATAAAATAGTTGGCAATGTAAAAGAACAAAAATTGACATGTAAAAAAATACTCAAGTATAAAATTACAAAATGTATTTAAAAACAAGTAATATATTTTATCATATTAAAATAAGTAACAACAAAAATAACAAATTTTCAATTATTTACTCAATAAACATCTCATACGATATTTGTTATAGGGTTAAATGTATGAAATAGCAACATACTTTTATGAATTTTCTTATTATAATATTCTACTTTTGTTTTTCTTTATTACAACAATGTACTTTCAAATTATTTTTTTATTAAGGCATCGTAGTTTAAAAAATGTACTCATAATAGCAATGGTAACTTGTTACCTTTTAAACCGGTTAACCCTTTGACTTTTTTGCTTGTGTGGCTTTAATGAGGTGATGTGGATGACAGGTCATTTTGAAGACTTAACTAAAAGTAAAAATAAAAACATATTTCAATTTTTATTAGTGATTTTCATTTTCCATTGCTATGATCTAAAAACGTTTATTTATTTATATTTTGACTTTTTCTTATTAAGTTGCATACAAATTAAATATTCTAGAGTAAAATATTTCTTAAATAAATATGTAATATTACTTTCGAGATATATTTTGTTTGTAAAAAATGCAACACTTCTTATTTTGTGTTGTTCAAATAAATACATATCTTTTAAAGTTCTCTTTAAAATGTTAATGAAATAAATTGTGATCTACGATTTTTTAAGATTGTTATATTAATAAATAATTCAAAAAAAAATCTAATTAATTTAATATATTTATACGTCAAGTAAAAGTTTTTGAACAAATATAATATATTCTTTAAAAAATAATATTTTCTGGTAAAAAATGAATAATTCTTTTTGTTTTAAAAGCACATATTTTTTAAAAATATTAGCGAGGTAAGTTTTGTTCTACTAGTTTTATTGATATTGGTATATTAATGAATAATTTAGAATATTTTTAAATTCATTTAATATATTTATTAAATAACATGTAAAATATCTAAATATTAAAATTAAAAATACAATGTTTAATAAGAATTAATAGATGCTATAACAAAATAATTTTGAAAGTACAATGATGTAGTAAGAAAATTACATCACTATAGTACATGTGGACAACCTACATAGACAATGAGGTGGTATGAAAATCTGGTATAATAGGTAAATTTAAATCAAAAGATTATCCAATGTTATAATGGGTAAATTGTACAAAGTACAATGTCCTAATAAAAAATAATTTGAAAGTACATTGATGTAATAAAAAAACTGAAAGTACAATACTATAATAAAGAAATTTATAAAAATAAATTGTTATTTTATGATTTTGTCTTTATTATATTATCATGAATTTCTCTCATCCTTATTGTATATATAGCCTTCACATACTACAATGACTAAATTACAAATTTATATGTTATTATAATATAAATT
>NC_037529.1:65482706-65490140 GCF_001531365.2 Cynara cardunculus var. scolymus
ATAATATATAATGATTAATTTTGAAATTGTTATAATAATATAACTGAAATTACTATAATAATAATTCAATTTTTTTTTTAATAAAATGTCAATAAAAATGGTCCTTGATCATTTAAATAAAATGGTAAGAGCTAATTATCCATAGGCCTTAGAAAATTGTGCATGAGACGGTTCATGTATCAAATTAAACCATTCAAGAAACGATATTATAATCAATACCACGTATCAATATTAAAATAAATAGATACTTGCATCGAATATAACATTATAGACCTAACTAAGTAGACTAAAACTGATCCAATGCCATTTCTAGCCACGCCACGTGTTCTGTTGCAAATATAGTGCACCGCAACGTTCACATCCCGTTGCTCCTAGTGCTAGCAAGTCGGCCAACCATCGTCCGTCGACACCTCAAAAATACAATTGAAAACCAAGTAGTTGAAATTGAAAATAGAGCAATGGAATTCGAACAAAGCCTTGAAACTAAAAGCCAACATAAAAAACCATTACCGACAAATAAAGGTATAAAACTGAAAATTATCAAAGTAAATATATGATTTTTTTTTTATTTTAAGAAAATTATTGATTTCATTTCATTATTATGTGATAATGCAACACATTTATTTCAAATTCATTTATTTAAAAAACACATTTATCCTTGTTTTTATAAATTATAATGGTTGCATAAAAGCTGGCATTAAGATTTTTATTCGGGTAATATTGTTTTGTGAAAAATCTTTCAAAAATCCGAATTTAAAATTTTAAACCCGGTTTAGGGTTTAAAAACTGTCGTTTTTGACAGTTTTCACATTTTTCATTTTCGAATTGGTCATTTGATTTTGGAAGATACACAGATTCATAACAATTGATTATCTATTCGAAAACCACTGAATTTTGTCCGATTGAAATTTTGATTATACCATCGAAATTCGAAATACTTCAATCTAAAAGTGATACACGACTTTTAGTGGAATCCAAGCAAGCGAAAACCAGAATTTCTAACAAAGGCCAAGGGTTCAATCCTCATCAAGGGTGAAAAGGGTGTGTAAGTTTATTTGTTCTATTTGCCGTATATAATTATTATATATTTCAAAAAACATGTAAGATGTATGTTGTATTGACTATATGATCAACAATTTCAAATTGTTGGTGAAATCATATAATTTTATTTTAACAGATTACTAGCGTTCGTAGAGGGACGATCCAGACATCCTCACTGTGTTAACTGAGTTTTCTAATATAAATAGAGGATTTTGTCCAATAATTCAAGAATGTTTGATAATATTTACTTCTCACAAATTTCTATTGATAAAATTTTGCCTTTCACTTACCGGGTAAAACTCTTAGTCTTTATCTCGTTCTTACCAAGTAAGTTTTTGGTTCTTACCATATTTATCAGGTAACGTAATACGACTTGATAAACACTTACCGGGTAAGTGTTTAGTAAACGGCCCCTTAGATTAGACTTATTATGTTTCATAAAATTTGTAACAGTATTGACCTGCAATAAATACAAGATATAAACACAGATCCAAAATCGAAAGCATCACTAAAATCGAATGTACCTATGTATATATTTTATTCTCTAGTGGGGTACCTTTGCTCCACATTTATGCGCCGAAAAATGGGTTTTCGTTGCTATAAATGTCAGTTGCACCTACAGATCGTGTGTTAGAATTTAAAACTACAATATAGATAATTGATTTCACTTTTTCAAGCATCCATTTCGAAATATTACGAGAAATGAATGTGACATGTCGGTTTTTTATATAACTTACAATAAAAAAGTAAAATTGGTGTTTTATATCTGTTATGTCATTATCCTTAAACAAATGGAATAAAATATACTTGGGTTAAGCTCTCATAAAGACACACTTTTCATGAGAACGATAAGAATTACTTGCAACCGTCGATTATCTTTGATCCAAGGGCGAGAATCGTATGTATTTTTCGTGAAGGAGGGACATTTTAGGCACTTGGGGATTGATTTTGTGAGTGTGTTTTAGCATTTTTCATGGTAATTTATGTTAGTATTATCATGTTAAATTATGTTAGACTTGTATTAGCACATGTTAAAATTTCCGAGGAACTGTGTTAACGTATATGAGGTATGTTAATATATGTTACAGTTAAGATAAGTTAATATTTTTTGTTAATGTATGTGAAGCATGTTAACTTATGTGAATATTCGGTCTTCCTTATATTCATATCATTGAAGTTTTTTTTTATTATGAAACTTATTTAATTATTGTTTTCGTATAAATATAACACGATATGTGAGACCAACCTGTTTCCGTGAGACCCGTGAGACTACTATTTTACACTTAAAACTTCACAGTAAAATGTTGTGAAGGTAACATTCACATTGTTTTTGCTGTGAAGGTTCGGATTTTTTTTACCTTCACAGTGTTTTTGCTGTGAAGTTTCAAGTGTAAAATGATGGTCTCACGAAAACAGACTGGTCTCACGTGAACCCAACCCTATATATATATATATATATATATATATATAGAGAGAGAGAGAGAGAGAGAAGCGATCAAATGAAAACCACCCTCTTTTGTAAAAACCGTACAAACCACCCTCATACGTCGATTTCATTGTTTAATCTTATGAAATTTTTTCATGAAATTGTTTAATCTTGTGAAGTTGTTTCATATAATACTTATTTTGATGAATTTGTTTCATATATGGTTATAAATTGTTTCATATAATATTTAATGAAATTTTAATGAAGTTGTTTCATGTATTTCTCTAAAATTAAAATAATGAAGATGATAATATCCATGATTAACACCCTATACAATAAAAATGGTTAATCAACCTCTCATAATTACAAAAAAATGAACAAAATAAAAAATTATGATTGGTTGACTGAAGTTTTCACGGTTTTTACAAATTGAGTGATTTTTATTTGAACGCTCCCCTATATATATATGGTTGGGTTCACGTGAGACCAATGGTTTTTCGTGAGACTCGTAAGACCAATTCTCAACCATTGGATATATATATATAGATTTGGGATCATGTAAGACCAAGGGATTTTCGTGAGACCCGTAAGACCAATTATCAACCATTGGCTTAGATCTACAATCTGAACATTCATAATCACAAAATTGTCACGAGACTTCTCAATAATCACAAAATTGCCACCATACAACTTTAGATCATTAACTTATAGAATTGATCAATAAACATAAATTGGTTTTACGAATCTCATAAAAAAAACCCTTAGTTTAATGTGAACCCAACCATATACATATATATAATTAATGTGTGTAGGAATTGGAAGCTTCCATCCCAACTAACATGTAGGCTCTTGTAACGTGGTCATAAAAACCCACTGATTTGACTTTTGGCTGTCTTCCCGTTCCCCACTCCATAAATAAAAAGAAAATTGACTTAGATTAGCATTTTTTCACATTTAATTGATTTTCTAATTATCTTTCTTTGGATTTATCAAAATATCACTATTTTCACAATATCTAAGTTCGTAATATCAGTTAGGTCTGCAATATTAGTTAAAAGACAAAAAAAAAAAATCAAATACAATCAGTTTATCGTTGCAATTACGGACCTGACCATCACAATTGCAGATTTGTGTTGAATTTGAATTTGATTTTTTTTTGTTTTTTAGCTAATATTGTGGAAGTAGTGACATTTAGATAAATCCGGAAGAGAAATAGTTAAGAGACCAATTTGGATGTACGAAATAGTCATTTGAGTCAATTTCTCTAAATAAAAACTACAAATTCAGATTCCAGTTTTCCAAAGAACTTTTAATTTAATTTACTAAGCATTAAATAAATAGTGAATTGTGGATTTGGTTCATGTGGTTTGATGTTTTCTTTGACTAAGGTCCCTATGGTATGTTTATTGTGGATATGGTCCTTGTGGTATTCAATTTGTTTTGGGCATGGTTCATCTAATTAACGTCTTTGTTCACTCCATTAATTTAAGGGTCATTTTAGTATTTTACCTATTCTTTTGTCTTTTTTCTATAAAAAGATAAAAAAATAATATTTTCAAGTAGTTGACCTCCTTCTTCGGCATATTTTTCAGGTGTTCATCAATAAGGTTGACATATAGGAAGACATCATGTGGCAGCATATCGTTTATTACATTTTGTCAACATGTTATTTTCCTTTTGAAAAGTTGTAATTTTGTGACAATGTAAACCTTTAAACCTTTTTTTGATGGTTGGTGTTATCTTGTATCTTATGCTGTGAAACCCTTCAGCTGTTATATCTCGTGTTTCCGTCGCGAGAGGTGTGACAAGTTTGGTGTATATATATATATATATATATATATATATATATATAATATGATATCAAAGTAAATAAAATAAGATATTATTTTATAATTTGATTTGTTTAAATTAAAATATTAAGTATATTAAATACGGTTTAATTTTATTGTTTTGAGTTGTGCCCCAACAAGAAGAATACTTTCCTAAGAGAAAAAGAGCATTCCGGTGAAATCCCTCATAACCGGCCCTTACTGGTAACCGGTTAAGCATTCTGGTCCCATAACCGGTTACAGCCTGTCCCTTGCAAAAAAAAACATTTTTTTATTTATTTTTCAAATTTTTGGTAATTAATAAATTTTTAATATGTTATTAATATCTTTGAAATATGTTTTATTATAAATACGTTTTATTATAAATATGTTTAAAAATACGTTTTGTTATATATATATATATATATACGTTTAATTTTATAAATACATTTTGTCATATACGTTTATATAAACGTTTTATTATGAATACGTTTAAGAATACACTTTAAAAATACGGCTCACTCAAATACACTTTAAAAATACGTTTTATTATGATTAAAGTTATATTGTTTTACAAAGCTCAAACTATAAAATTATTTGAAAATACATTTATTTATCAATCTTCATCGATATCCCATGTCGGATTGACTTGAAGAGTTACGATCTCTTGAATTCTTCTAATAGCCTCTTGGTCTTCAAGGTCATCAATGTCGAGTTCCTCATCATCGTCATATTGAGAGTAAGTGCTCTCGGTATCGGTACATGGTGGCGTGCATAGTCCCATGGAGATTTCATTTTCTTCAAGATTTTCTTCCATCGTTTCAATCTCCATCTCTAACGATGTCGTGTGTTGAATCTTATCAACGCTATCCAAATAATCCTTCAAGCAAATGCAACACTCCACGGACTCCGGGCTTAGTTTTGTCCGATGTATTGAAATGATTCTGCCACTAAGAGCAAAAGCAGACTCCGAAGCTACGGTACTAGCTTGGATTGTTAGCACATCACGTGCGATGCAAGCAAAAATCGGGAATTGAGGTTGTTTTTGTTTCCAAAAATCTAATAAATCAATTTTTTCAAAATCTTCAACATCATTTGCGCAACATGCGGCCATAAAGTTAGTATGCACATACATATTTAGTTCACCCAAATCGTTATCGTATTGACTTTTTTTTACATGATTCATTTAAAACCTCGTTCATTAAATTAGTCATCAACTCTTTACGACTTTGTCGATGACCACTAGAAGAAGAACTAGAACCCGCAAAACCACGTGAGGAAGGTGCTTGTGGTTGGTTTCCTCCTCCGTAAAAATGTTTGTAATGATCAAATAAATCTTGAAAATTGTGATTAAATAAACGTTTTTGTTCCATTGAAAAAGAATTATCTGTAGCGGTATCCAAACCAAAAGTCACACATATTTGTATAATTAAAACTTCAACACCAACAATATTTAAATACGGGTTTAAAACCACAGCACAAAGAAAAGCAAATGGGATACCATAAAATATTTTAACAATTTATTTTCATGCAAGACATCAGCCTTCCACAATTGTGATGGTCTTCGTATTGGGAAATTTTACTTGCCAAAATATAGATTTGGTTTAAAACTAAAGGGCTTGTTGGATAATAAATTCTCGATAAAAGTGTTGTCGCATTTTTAAAATCCCCTAAAATGTCGTACAATCCTTCAATCACGGCCCAATCGAGATTTCCAATAGAGTTTTGCGGGTAATGGCTTCTATAAAAAGAAAAAAATATAAATTTTTTGTTTTAATAAATTTTCAATCATAAAATATGTCGAGTTCCAATGAACGGGCATATCGTGGTTCGGTCCCAAAGCTCTAAAACTGACGTCTTGGCTATACTTTCTATAGGCCGCATGCATTTTTTAACTTTTAGTGAAAATTCGCCGCAACATAAGTGTAAACTTATCTATTACGGGTTTACAAGTATTTAAACCGTCTTGAACGGCTAAATTTATTATATGGGCACAACCGTCTAAAATAGGTGTCAAATGACACTTTAATTTTTTCACACAAGCATTGTTATTACTAGCGTTATCAAATAAAATACTAATTATTTTAGCGGTTAAACTATAAAATACAAGGGTTTTTTAATAATCGAATATTGACATGCACCCGAATGTGGCGCACCAAATGGTTCAAACGCGATTACACGTTTGAATAATTGCCATGTTGTAGGCTCAACCCAATGTGCTGTTATGCATACATACGAAACCGGCAATCCGTATGGTGTGCTCCATACATCACACGTTAACTAAATATTGTTAGGCAAATAAGAAAACATTTGTTGCATTTCAGATTGGGCAATTTTTCACATTTTTATAGCATCACGTCTAAGGGTTTGACGACTTACCGGCTTGTATCGTGATTGTAGCGTCTTTTGAATCATCTTCGTAACGTGAGGGTTGTCGAAGTGTCCAAAAGACAAACCGACTTGAATGACATATTGTGTTGTCATATGTCGGTTCAAATCGGCATCGTAGGACCATATTTGACCTTGGGTGTTAAATATCGGTTGGCTTGAATCGCCCTCGACCTCAACCCCGGGCACGTTTTTTCGGTGTGCCTCCTTAACGTATAATTTCTTTCCTCCGTAAGGAGAGCTTGACACATTTTGCATTGTGTCTTTCGTTTTCCGGTCGTGAGAACCACCAAGTTCTAGTGATTCTAAATCTCGGACCTTTGTCCGTGTTCGGCGAGAACTTGGGCAACTTGTTCGTTTGATGGTTGTTCACCGGCCATTTCGTAAATCGTAAATAAAAGAGAGAAATAAACGAGAATTGTGAAATGGAAATGAGAAATTAATCCGTAACAAATTCACAAAATGGAGCGAAAAACCAAGAATTGATAGCGTTTTTGCGTTTTTGAAGATGAGATGAGTTGGTAACAAACTAGGGAACTCCCATCTCTATTTATACTCATTTGGTAGCTTAGAAGATGAAAAAAACGGTCATAATTTGTAGCACCCATATTTTTACCATGAGAAATGTTACGTAATCTAAAACAGATTCTCCAAAAGCACTCCAAAAATAATGGTTAAATTAAAACTTTAGATCGTTTACAGCGGAAGACTTTAAAAGAATAAATATATAACTTAATGTCAGCCCGTCCCATACCGGGTTGCTTTACAAAT
>NC_037529.1:65491754-65494768 GCF_001531365.2 Cynara cardunculus var. scolymus
AAAAGTTTTATTAAGCCATCGGGGCTAAGGATGAAACTTCTGAAGATGCCGCTGTACTAAAACGACTAAGTCTGGAAGAGACCAGAGCCTCTATGGACGACCAGAGCCTCTGGACTTTTAAGTCCTTTAGGACCAGAGCCCCTCTGGTTGTATTGACCAGAGCCCCTCTGGTTGTAAACAACTTAGAAAATAATTCAACATCAAGGACCAGAGCCCTTTTGGTTGTATTGACCAGAGCCCCTCTGGTCTCTCTTCCAGAGCTTCTGGTTTCACGACCAGAGCCTCTGGTTCCAAACCATACTTAGAATATATTTCAGAACCTAAGACCAGAGCCTCTCTGGTCTCTGGACGACTATCTTCAGAATATTGAAGGATAATGCTAATCCTATTTTGGATGATGATTATTTCCTTGTTTATAGGATTTAGTTATCATGAAAATACCGCCTATAAGAAGTGATTCAGGCACAGAATAGAAAAGAGATGAATAATCAACTCTTTGACATAAGGAACACAAATCTTCATTAAGAAATGAGTTCCATTTACTCATTTAAAGTTTCGGTTTTTAAACCACTCGAAATCAGTAAAAACTAAAAATCGAACATTCAAAAACTAAAATCTGAGACATAAGGCTACTAAGGTTTTATAGAGGACCTAAAACGAAGCCATCCATTTAAAGAACTCGAAATTTAGTTGAGTATTTTACCTCCAATCGTCAATAAACGGAGTTTTTCGAACCAGAACTTCACCCTCCGATTTCTCCTTCAACTCTCAACGAAAGTTAGGTTTTCTTGAAGCAAGAATGTAGAGCAAAGTGTAGTCTATATGTATATTGAAATTTTTATCGTAATAGTTGAATATTCAGACCAATATGGAGCTTCAAAGGAGAGGTCGTTTTCGTACTTCTGAATTTGCAGGTCTGATGCATATTTACAAAACAGGTCCTTCTGAATTGCAGGTCTGATGCATATTTACAAAACAGGTCCTTCTGATTTGAACCTGCTTACATCTGACCCAACCCCTTAACTATCGCGAAGTTACAACTTTCACCCATGTCTTGACTTTTTCTTTCACTTTTGGTCCGATTTTTAAACTTATTTTAATTTCTATTTTTATTTAACATATATATATATATATATATATATATATAAATAAAATAAAAATAATAATAAAGATAAATTATTTATTCCTCGAAATTTTTGGGTTTTACATAATTCATGTATAACGGCTAGTTTGATTATTCCCAACGGCTACTTTGACTTCTAACGGCTAGTTTGACCAGGTTTGACTTTCGTTGACTTTTGTTGACCGGGTCGGGCCAGTCCTATAACCGGTTACATAACCGGTTTCAGTCCTAGAAAACATTAAAATCTCTAACCGGTTCATAACCGGCGGTCCACAACCGGTTACTACTGGTCCCGGTTGGTTCCAGTTCCGGTCCTCGGACGGTTACGGGCCGGGCCGGGCCCATTTGGCCATCTCTACCTGAAAGGAAAAGAAACGGTCAAATGCTCAGGGCCAAGGTTAATAAATTTACATACTTTGGGGTTCTTACGTTTTACTTCATATAATTATGTTATTTTACATATATATTTGTGTGAATAAGTTGAAATCTTTTAATGGTCATCAATGAAAATCATATTAAGAAGCATACAACGATCGAGCTACAAGGACCACCACATAAACACCATCAAGAAATCTTAGTACGGGTGTTGAAGAAGGAATAAAGGCAGACGAGTCTCATGAAATTGGCAATAAGAACAAGTGAACGCTTGTATGTGCTTAAGTTGCTATAAAATGTGGTGTAAATGTTGATACTAAAATCTTTTAGGATGTACCGATAGACATAAGTTGATGATATATAATACTGACGTGTTTGTTTTTGTTTATATCAAAGAATTTTACGTTATGAAAATGGAATTAATATTTTTGATTTTCATTACTACAAAATAGTAGGTTTAAATTTTATTGCAATATAATTGAGGTCGAAATTAGCATAATTTTTGTTCATATCTTTTTATTTAGTGACTACCTTTTTTGTCGCTAGAAGTCATTAATGGTTAGTGACCACATATTTGGTCTCTAATGGAGGTTGACACCAACTAATGGATCCGTTATCTTGAACCTAACTAGTGACCTATTTTGTGGTGGTCACTAACTTTGGTCACTAATATGAGAAATTAGTAACGACTTTCACTGATCTAGTGATGACATTTAGTGACCAGGTTAGTCGTCACAAACACAGTGACTACTCTAGTTTTGTCACTAATTTGTGACCATTTTTTAAGTTGGTCACTAACGTAAATTAGTGACAGACCTTTAGTGACGAAAAGTGACTACCCAAGTTTTGGTCATTAAAGAGACTTGGGGGCCGTTTACTAAACACTTACTTAGTAAGTGTTTAACGCATAAATTTTCTTATTGGATGAATATGAAAAGGACCAAAAATCTTACCGGGTAAGAGTAACGAGAAGGATGGAGAGTCTTACCCGGTAAGTGAGGACGATGACTCTTACCCGGTAAGTGAGGATGATGACTATTACCCAGTAAGTGAGGATGATGACTCTTACCCAGGTAAGCGCTTACCCAGTAAATTGTTATATTCGATATGTTTTGATATACTAAAATCTTACGCATGAAAATAACTTATAGTGTCGACTCCTATTGGTAAGCGCTTACCGGGTAAGCATTTGGGTAAACGCCCCCTTAATGACGTTATATTGGTAGTGACCAAAAATATTGTCACTAATGAGGATTTTTCTTGTAGTGACTATAAAACATTCAACACTATTACATAATTTGTACTCTGTGTGTGTATGTTACTTAAAGATAATATATATCTATACTATATTATAAAGCATTTGGCTAAAACTCTTAAAAACTCTTAAACCAGATTTCATCCCTATCCGATTTCATCCCATATCTGAATTCGTATAACTAACTGTAGATAAACATCTAATTTTAAATATAAAAAATCTAAAATATAATTAGGATAATCATTGAGTTCTAACAGAATA
>NC_037529.1:65502388-65546713 GCF_001531365.2 Cynara cardunculus var. scolymus
ATCCTGTATTTGATTGTGTTTATCTGCAGTTAGTTACACGAATTCAGATATGGGAAGGGTTTAAGAGTTTTAAGAGTTTTTAAGAGTTTTAGCCAAATGCTTTACAAGATAGTATAGATATATAGAGAGGGGTAATATATTTTGTCAACAAAACATATGGTGTTAATTTTGTAAACTTATTGGATCATTAAGATTCATCCTTTAGTAGAAGTTACTTCAAATGTTTGATTTAATGATGAAAGACAAATAAGTAATTTTTATGTGTAAGTTACTTTTATGGTATTTAATAAGATATTACAATTTTTTATGTGTAAGTTACTTTTATAGTATTTAATGATGTTCATAGGTGTTCATAAGAATGTGTTCATAACCATAACGTATTCATAAGTATTCTGTTAGAATTCAATGATCATCCTAATTATATTTTAGATTTTTTATATTTAAAATGAGATGTTTATCCTGTATTTGATTATGTTTACCTGCAGTTAGTTATACGAATTCAGATATGGAATTTTAATAAGTTGTACATACGCACAAACTACTTGCAATCTTGAGTTTTAAGTAACATGCATTAATAAACAGTACTTTACGCATAAAAAGTGATTTTTAAGAGTTTTTGTCAAATGCTTTATAATATAGTATAGATTAATTTTTATTTTTTAATAATTAATGTTTATTAATATTTATTATAATTAGTAGTATAAAAAACAATTTAATATTAATAAACGTTATAAGTAGAAGAAGTAAGGGGACGCTTACCAAATGTTTACCTGGGTAAGCGTTTACCAAGTCACATTACCTTAACAGATGAATATGATAAGAACCAAAAATCTTACTCGGTAAGAGTGAAAACAAGGACCGAGAGTCTCACCCGGTAAGTGATGGCGATGACTCTTACCACGGTTAGCGCTTACCAAGTAAATTATTACATACAATGTCGTTTTGGTGGCTCAAATCTTACCCAGTAAGTAAATGATAATGTTGAATGTTACCGGTAAACGCTTATCAGGTAAGTGGTTAGGTAAACGACCCCTAATGAAAAACTTTTGATAAGCTGCTTCAACTAACGTCTCAATAAGAAGTTGTTTGTTTACCTCTTAATAGTTCAATTAAGAGGTAGCCTTTGAATCGCGAAGAAGTGAATATTGTTTGGTAAATAAAAGTCTGTCTCTTAATGGTTCTAAAATCATCGGAATAATTTTGTATCTTGGGTCTTCCTTAACCATTCAGCACCCTAATTTCATTTTGAATGATTACCAAACAACTATATTTTATTTTGTACCATCTATACTACGTTATAAAACATTTGGTTAAAGCTTTTAAAAACAATTTTTCATACATAAAATACTGTTTATTGATGCATATTACTTAAAATTCAAGATTACAAGTAGGATGTGCATGAGTACATCTTATTAAAGCTTTATGTTTGAATTCGTGTAACTAACTGCTATTTAAACATAATCAAATACATGATAAACATCATTTTAAATATAAAAAATCTAAAATATAATTAAGATAATCAGCAAGTTCTAACAAATTACTTAATCATTATCTTAAAAAGTTATTTTATTAAACCAAAGATAAGTTAATTCGTTTTTAAAGTTCAATTAAATTATAATAAGAAATTGAATTAAAGAAATTACATAAAAATGCGAACTTTTAAATAGTCAATTTGATACTAATATCGTTTATTTTTTCAAAATTTTATAATATCTTCAAATCTATATTTCATTCAAAAACAAAAACATTTTCGTTTTTTCAAAACCACATAAAATCGCATTATAACATCGATAAAACCAAAATATAAAACGAAACATTAAAATCAAGATATATTTTATTACATTATATAAATACACTTCTAATATTATAAAAGCCACTTAATTATTCTGTACTAAACAATCATCTCCTCCCAAATAAAACCACACGTGTTTGGAGTCGGAGTCGCACAAATAAAACCACACGTGTTTGGAGTCGGAGTCGCACAAATAAAACCACACGTGTTTGGAGTCGGAGTCGCACGCGCTCACGTGTGACGAGTCAAAGTCAACTCATCTGGAACCATCTCCGGCTTCTTGCGTCAGCGTCTACGTACCCGGAATTGCCCCCTTCCTCAAGCCACATACCTTCTCCCCCGAATTCCACACATAAATAAACAAATATCTCGTGAATTTAGCTACCTACGATTTTCCCTGTAATTCGCAGTTTTCATCGTGATTGTAACACCAACTGAGGTAATTTCTCTCGATTTTTCAATCTGTGATCGATTCTTTCACTCTCGTTTTCTCTGTCTTAGATAAACATGATGATATTCACGCCTTCCATAGCTATACCTCCCTTTCCGAATTTGATGAATAAAGATGCCTGGATATTTTTTACAAGTAATTTTAGCGATGATCTTTTGTTTTCCTTGTGTTTTTGCGGCTTATGTTCTTGAATATTGTTGAATTCGTTCTTTTTTCTTGTTAACCCTTTGAATTGCGACATAAATAAAGAATTCTGTTGCTTATTGCTCTAGAAATTGTGTTTGATGCTCTTATGATGATCGAAACGTTAACTCTATGGTTGATCAATATATGAAGTTTGAGATCGGATGTATTGTAGGCTTCTTTCCATTCAATTTGGAAACCTAGGATAACTTTGATATGGATAAGATGATGCCGCCAATGAAGATGCTACTTAGTAGTAGTACTTTAGATAGTTATGGCCAGTGTAGTTTAATTCTCTCCCCTGCAGTAACCAGCAAATTAAGTTCGAATTTTGGGATATCGCAATTTTATTTCCAAACGTCTACCACATGGTTGTTGTTTTGGATTCTATGAACTTTGATCTCTTAGTAACCTGATAATGCAAAAAGTTTGATGAAATCCAGGCTTCCAATCTAATTTTTCTGGTTAATGATAGCCGCCTACTTCTTGCAGGAGGTAAAAATGGAGCACGAGAGTAATTTCCATGAAATATCGGTTACATGGAGGGGGAAGAAGTATGTTGTGAATATGGATTTAGGTGCCACTCTCGAAGAATTAGGGCATGAATTACAGAAACTGACTGCAGTGAAAGAAGACACTTTGAAGCTCATTGTTCAATCCCATAAAATGTCAATATTGTTATCCCCTTTCTCTGATGAGCAATCTCGTCTCACTTTGCGGGAAACATCCATTACTGAGGTGCCAATATTTTCTTTTAAATGCTTTGCGTATAGTAAAATAAAATGTAGAGTCCAGATTTTCTATAATATCTTGGATCTTGAATTGTTGGTTGCTTACTTTCTTTTTAGGGGAAACCTATACGGATGATGGGATCACGGAAAGAAGAGATCGATCAAGTTCTAAAAGATGCAAGGACGGACATGAGGATAGCTGGATTTGATGAAGAAGAAAAGCGAACGAGGCAAAGAATGTCAAACGGGTTTCATACCCCACAGAAACTTCCTCAAGGAAAATATATATTTGGTGATTTTAAAACACTTGATCTTCCAGGAATCGAGGTACTTAATGATTCTTGTCTTGGGAACTTGTTGATTTATGTATTCATCACTCAATAAAGTAGATATAATTAAGAGTCACATGTGCTTAGGTGCCAGGATCATATGACTAGGTATGCTTCTACCTTTATGATTCTGGTTGGGCCTTTAGCTGAAATTGTTACAGATACATGAGTAGATATTTTCCTTAGACATTCATTAGTAATCAGGATGTACACGATCATTATCTTTTAGATTAGATTGTACTTCACTAGAAGAGGAAGTTTGAATATTTTAATGCCTTCATATTATTAATCTTTTGTGGTTATTGGGACCTAGGATATCATTTCCTGGTTCTTGGTTCTGGTTTCTGTGACCTTATGTATGAAAACCTTGTGGCAAAACACTAAAAAGTTAAGTTTTCTTTCTAATGTTCTTTTTAGAAGTTATCGCATGTATAGAAGTAGAACAGTAAGAGTTTTCTTCTGGAAAATGAAGCATAAAAGATCACAGAAGGCCGAAACTTAGATTCCTTCATCTACTTGTTTCGTTTAGCACTAAGCTTGATATATAGATAAGACAACACATTGTGAGCCTTCCAAATTGTCATGGGTGCGATTTTATGTTAAAATTTTCTTATGGTAAACAGTGATAGGACAAAGTTTTCAGAAAAAAATGACTTGACTATATGTGCCTTATAGTTAAATCCTCCAGCTTCAGAGGCACTGAGACTAATGCACACTCTTGCTGCGGATCGAGGAATTGTCGCTGTCATGAATAAGGTATTGCTGGTGTTAGAAATACTTCCAATTTTATCAATATTTAACAAAAACTGGGAGGCTGTATATTATGTTTCTAATTCTGATCTCCTTTGTCTATGCAAAGCATCAATGGCGTGTGGGAATCATGACTGAGATGGCTCCGGAGGGGTATGTTGGCGTAAGTCCTGTGTGCATCCTTGGTTTAAACAAGGTAAAGTTCATTTCTGATCTTAGGAAAAAACAAAAATTGGTTTCCCTTGTTTTTGTTTTTCTGATCATCCTCGGTTATGTTCTGGTGGTACAGAATAAAGGTGAGGAGATATCTTTGCGTCTTCGAACTGATGACCTTAAAGGTTTCAGAAAATATCAGAGCATTAAGAAGACTCTTTTGCATGAACTTGTAAGCTTCTATACCATTCATAACATCCTTTCTTCCTGTAATCACAACCGCATGCTGTATTGCCATCAGAACAAATTATATTGTTCTAAGGAACTTATAAATGGGATTTTTTTCACTCAATCGGTTCTTTCTTCAGGCCCATATGGTTTTCTCTGAACATGATGCGAACTTCTATGCTCTAGATAAACAGGTAAGACAAGCATCCCTAATTGTTCTTCTTCTATACTGGAACTCTTAATCATAGCCCTTTTTGGTAATCCTATTTCGTAATGAGCAGCTTAACCTGGAGGCAGATGCTCTGGACTGGACAAGATCCACGCGACACACCTTAAGCGGGACCCAGAAGTATCAACAACATGAACCGGAGTTTCATGTTTCTGATAGTAGTAGTAGCTTGTCTCATAAACTTGGGGGGAACTCATCTTTAGATTCACTGGCTAATGCTCGAGCATCTTCAGTTGCTGCTGCTTACCAGCGTCTTGTGATTGCATCGAACAATCCATCAAGAACACCCGAGTCACTTTCAGAACCCGATCCTGATGCTTCTATGGACATTAGCGAAGGTCAGAAGAAACGAACTTATGAACCTGACCCTGATGACTATGAGGTGTTGACCAACAACCATGAGCCTGACCCGGATGATAGCATAAACGGTGAAGCCATGGACTCTGAACCATGCAGAGAATCGACAGAAAACATTATTACTTCTGAACTCGATCACAGTGAAACTGAAGAAATTCTGGTTGGTGTGTCTGAAAATGAAGTTAAGAGGGAAAATAACGAACCTGATCCTGATGATACTCATTCAGACAGAAAGACAGGGGCAGAGCCAGACCCTGATGATTTAGATGGTATGTTACATGATGAAGAACTACAGAGAATTCAAGATCCTGTTATGGTTGCTTGTAATCGTCTGAAGAAGTCCATTGAGACGCTGCAATCCGAAGTTAGTCCCTCTGAGGCTGCCATGGTTTTTCAGACTCTCGTTAAGATAGTCAGGAACGTTATTGAACACCCTGATGAAACAAAGTTCAGGAAATTGCGCAAGGTTTGTGATAATAAGAATGTCATATAGAACCTCGATTGTAAAAATTCATATTCCTTACTAGCATCACTAAATAAACTAATCATTATCTGGTGAATTTATCTGCAGGCAAACCCTGTAATCCAGAAGAACATAGCAAGTTACAATGGTAAGCATCTTTCTTCATTTCTGATTTCAGTTGCATGAACTTAAGCCATGTGTGCTTATTTTTGGAGCTTATTGGAAAAACCCCATTTGGTTGGCAATAAGCTCACTTTTTGAAAAGCTACTTCATCCCACTTTTTTTTTCTTTTCAATTATGCCCTTATCTTTTCCAAATTATTTTTTCCATATGTCATTTTATATTATTATCCAGCTTACCATTTAGTTTTTACCAAATGTGAATGGTTTACCAGTTAGTTGATTAGTTAACTAGTTTTCAGCCAACAGTTAGTTCATCAGCTAGTTTTTCAAACATATTGATGGTATCACACCGATTCTCGTGTGACGTCATAGCATTTAGGACTTTATTTCATTCCAAAGTTGTGTTGTTGCAGGTGCAATGGAGATACTGTTCTTGATTGGTTTCTGTGAAGATGTGGTTCAAGATGAGATTGGTAGAGCAGAATCTTATTTGGTATTGAAGAGGAATGATCCAGGCTTGTTGTGGCTGGCCAAATCCTCTTTGGAGACATGCATTGCTTTCTAGACCATTGTTAAAGAACAGTGATTCAGTTGCATATGTACATAGAGAGAGATTGGAGTATTTGGATTTGTACATGTTTCGCATATAAAAGGCTTCTTGTATACTGATTGAAAAATCTTCGCTTTCAACATTGTTGTCATTGCCATTGTGAAATATGTTATAATCGCTTCCAAAAAGGTCAAATTTGTATACGTCTTATCTTTGAGTTATGTTTTTAAATAAAATATTATTTACTGGTTCTAATGTGTTTGTGTACATCGATTTTGCTTGTTGATTCTTGTGTTTTGTTTAAATAATTTGTATGTTTTAGAAATATCATTTGATTTAAAAAATAAACAAGAAGTTATCAAACACATAATTGATCCTGAGGGGTAAATCGGTCATTTATGTTATTCATACTATTGATTAAGAAAAAGTAAACAAGAGCATCAATTTAACTAGATAAACAAATTTATCCTTGCAGACTTAATGGAAAATTTGAGAAATAACTTTAAGTCCTGTAAGGATAAAGCTGTTTTTGTGAATTAAATTGTCTGTATAAATTGGAAATGCTTGTGTCTAAGAGGGTTTTTCTATAGATGAAAGGAGTGTTTTTTTAATTAAGAGTAGTTTTGGAAAAAAAAAATCTTGGCTTTCTGTATAAACATCTGTCTTAAATGCTTATTGAATAAACTACTTTTTATATCATTTATCCACTACCAACAATTATGTATAATAGCTGACTGAATACGATGTGAGTTGTATTAAGCTCACTAAGCTGCTAAGAAACAGGCCATTCGTGTCATGAACCATAAGATTTCTGATAAAAATATCAAAATTGATAGTTTAAGAACCAAAGATGACATCTTATTCATATACCAGGGGCCGCTAACAAAATACATAATTAAACATAATCCGCAGGGGTTTTAGCCATTTCTTGTGAAAAACCCCAAACAACAAAACTCTGCTGCTATGAACAGGCGTTGGTGGTGTAAATCTGCACAATTATGTTATCGTGTTCATCGTTCTTTCTCGTCTTCTACTGTTTCTCATGAACCCTTCAAGCCCCCTCTCTTTCTCCCTCAAAGAAGAGTTGTCGTCACTGGTAATTTCTTCTCCCGGTCGTTGAATTTACTCTACTATTCAGATTCCTTGCACATTTTCAAATATAATGATGATATATGGTGGTTGGATTGAGGAAGTATGCCATTTTACACTAAATTTCCTAAAGTTATTATTTGGTTTTGATTTTCTGAATGTAATATAAGTTACTCCTTTTGGTTAAGAAGATAATATTTCGATTAAGGGCGCTTGAAGTTGGGGTCGCATGGAACGCTAATGGTGATTGGTCACCCATTGGGTAAATGGATTCTTGAGTTCACTTTTGGCTTGTTGTAGGTTTAGGAATGGTTACACCATTGGGTTGTGGAGTAGAAACTTCGTGGAAACGCTTAATCAAAGGGGAAAGTGGTATCAGGGCTTTATCTCTTGAAGACCTGAAGATGAGTGGATTTGACAAAGATACTCAGTTGTATACTTTTGATCAGTTGACTTCTAAAGTGGCTGCTATTGTACCTTGTGGTGCTGAACCTGGCGAGTTCAATGAGGCATTGTGGCTTGATTCTAAGGTATCATGTAATAGTGATTTTGCTGGAAGCTGAAGTTAGACCATGTTTGGCATCCATAAGCTACTTTATTTTTTATGCTTATTACGAAATCCCCGTTCCGTTAGAAATATCAGCTAGCTTTTCGATACGCTACTTCAAATAGCGTTTCAATAAGCTTCAGGGGTTTTTTCCAATTATGGTCCTTATATTTTTCCATTTAATTTTGTAGCACAGGTCATTTTACATAGTCATCTAGCTTATCAGCTAGCATGACTGGTTTAAGACTAGCTTATCGACCAACAACTAGCCTTCCTGCTAGTTTGACAAATATAGCTTTGGTGTTGGCACAAATTTGTTGTTTTGATGATTTCCCAGTTATAACCAACCATTTTAATTGCTGTTTGGGTATTTTTTTTTGCAGCATGGTAAATCAATTGCAAGGTTTATAAGCTATGCACTATGTGCTGCAGATGAAGCACTTAGAGATGCAAACTGGATACCCTCTGAGCAGGAGGAGAAGGAGAAAACTGTATATACCTACATATGTTTTTCATGATCGTTCTGTTTTGCCTTCTTTCTGTTATTTCATTTTGTTTCTAACTTGAAGGAATCAGGGAGTTTCTATAGGTGGGGGAATTGGAAGCATTGGTGATATACTGGATGCGTCACAATTAATATGCGAAAAGGTTTGTTTTTGTACAGTTTTCAGCCCGATAAAGGATGGTTTATTTTTGTCTTCCTTACCAAACCAAACGAGCCCACTATATTCCACTCGGAGGTGGGGTACGAGGGAGGTAAGATGTACGCAGACCTGACATCTACCCGAAAGAGTAGAGCGGTTGGTTCCGTGAAGCTAGATATGCTAAACATTTGAGAAAGCTAGATATGAGTGAATGATAACAAGGAAA
This sequence comes from Cynara cardunculus var. scolymus, assembly GCF_001531365.2. Classification (NCBI taxonomy): domain Eukaryota; kingdom Viridiplantae; phylum Streptophyta; class Magnoliopsida; order Asterales; family Asteraceae; genus Cynara; species Cynara cardunculus. The sequence continues at coordinate 65,511,234 of NC_037529.1, forward strand.
AAAGAAAGAGAGAATGACAAATATGCTTAATTTTGAGAAACTAGATATGAGCAACCAACAACAAAATAATAAATAGCAAGTAACGGGAGAAACATAACCAAGGTGCGGAAACTACACCTGCCTAGTCTAACTTAGGGTTCTAGTCTTCTAGATATTTATGCATGGATAATGACTGTAATTTGCTTTCTAACCCAGAGACTTCGCCGTCTTAGTCCTTTTTTCGTCCCTCGGATATTGATCAACATGGCAGCTGGTCACGTAAGCATGAAGTACGGTTTCCAGGTGTGTATGCTTGATACCATTGTTGTTTGTACTTACCATTGAATGCAGTAGCGTTATTAAAGAATTTATCATTATATTTCAAATAAAGGGTGGTTAAGGATGTAGGAACGCCCCACCTTGGGTGCGATTGGTATGCAGATGGGACCGAATATGATTGGACGGAACTAGATAGGACTGAGACTGGACTGATGAGAGTGAGGTAGGCGGATGGAAGAATTGTGGAAGGTTCTAGGGTTTTAATCTGGCATTGGTAGTTTAGTAATTTACCACTCTTGTGTTGTGCATTTTGTCCCCCTCAGTCCTACCTGTCCTAGTCTAATGTCGTGCCAAACTTGGGACAAGAAGATTTTGTTCGGTCCTATCATGTTGCGCGGACCAAACGCACCCTAGTGTGTACAGATGGGGAGTTGGAATAATTAATTGATCGATGTTTTGACGAGCCTGTGTCGTCTGCAACTTATTTTGTGTAAAAGGATCTCAACTACCTGCACAATATATGCACTCAGTTACATATGGTGATTTCCATCATTCATAAATGCGTCATCTGTTGTAAAAATGTAAGATATGGTTCCTAGTGTGGACCCTTTTCTGTTTTCATTTGATCAAATGCATATTCTAGTATAATTTTGAATTTAGGGACCCAACCATGCTGCAGTGACAGCTTGTGCCACTGGGGCAAACTCAATTGGTGATGCAGCTAGGATGATTCAGTTTGGAGATGCTGATGTTATGGTGGCCGGAGGAACTGAGGCCAGCATTGACGCTTTATCCATAGCAGGGTTTTGCAGGTAATAATCAAATCCTTATTTTAGCTACTATTTTGACAAACTTCCAGATCTGGCTTTTCTTGATGCCTACTAGTCAAATAAGTTTTTATGAGCAAGAAAGTCTTTAAGATCTTAATGAATTTTGGCCTTGTAAGATCTTAGTGAAATTTGATCATATGAGTGTGGGGACTGAAAATGGTCCAATAAGGGTAGGTTTGGTACGGTTGGGACTGGAAATAGGACTGGACGGGCGAGAATGAGGTAGGCAAGTGAAAACTTGCCGAAGGTTTTAGGGTTTTAATTTGACATAGGTAGTTCAGTAATTTATCAATCTTGTCCCATCTCCTGATTTGTATTCCACCTATTCCCATTCTGTCACAGTCTAATGTCCTGCCAAACATGGACAAAAAGTTTTTGTATAGTCCTGTCCCACGTACCAAACGCTTATTTATCCATCTAAAAGATTGATTTCAGACATGTATACAGAAGGTCTGATTTTAATTTGTAATTTAAATTTGTGGAGTTGTCATGTTGATGTGGCATGGATTCATCATTTCCCTTTTGTGCTAGAGCAAGATTGTATGCATTTCCTTGACTCGATGGTTTTTAATTTTTTCTTTCTTAGGTTCTTKTATGCATAGGTTGCCAATAACTTGGCTCTTAATGATATAAAGAAGGGAAGGATTCTAGACAGTTGGTTTTAGGAGGACTGATGTGATACAATGTACTAAATGCAGGTCAAGAGCATTATCCACAAAGAACAACTCTAGCCCTCAAGAAGCTTCACGACCCTTTGATTGTGATCGAGATGGATTTGTGTATGTTAATATATAATTGTAGCTTATTTAATTTTTATGTGATGACTGAACAGAATCACTCCCTTAACGTGTTTTTTAATGCAGCATAGGAGAAGGTGCTGGCGTTCTTGTCTTGGAAGTGAGTAATCATGCTTTTATAAGATAGTGTCATTCTCTTTTATGGTACTTTATGTGCTCACGCTCACACTTTTTCACAAGGCGGGTGTCTGCATGGAAATAGCCAACTTCTACTCTCAAAGAGTAGAATGGCTGTTTCCGTGAAGATCCACGGCTTGTGAGAAGTGCGGGATAAAAAGGAAGTTTCCCAAAAAACTTATATGGAAAAACATAAGGCGGAGCTACCAAATAAACTTGAAATAAGAAACACTTACAAGTAAGAAGTCAACCACAATATATGTACAAGAAAAACTACACATCATTAGTCTAACATAGGACACTGCTAACCTAACTGCTGGTTCACTAACCCTATCCTGTACCTCCAAACTCACGAGCTCTTGTCTATGCTAGCTACAGATTCCCGCCCCTAGTCTGCTACCCTAATCTTGCGTCTCCAATAATTCCTGTTAGAGGGTCATGTCTTCGGAAATGCTTAAAGCTGCCATCTCCAATGACTTTCTTTTTCTACATTTTCCCTTAGTTCTTAATAGCGTTTATATAGGAACTCGAACATGCAAAAAAGAGAGGAGCAAACATATATGCGGAGCTCCGTGGTTATGGGATGTCAGGTTTGACCTTGTCGCTCTTTCATTGTCGTTTTTTACTTTGACGTTTCTATCCATAAGACCATAACATATGCACGTCTTTTAAAAGGTGATGCACATCACATCACACAACCACACGCGGATGGAAGAGGCGCCATTTTGGCAATGTCACACGCTTTAAAGCAGGTATGAAGCTGAAGTCTTTTTTGAGTGCCTTTTTCATTAAGCCAAGTCCTGTATGCATTAAGCTGTTTCAATAGATTTAGATGAATTGTTATATTATTGCAGCTTGAGTGCTTTTATTTTGTTTGCTAAATTCTGTCTTTCTTGTGACTTCCAGTCTGGTCTTTGCCCTGATCAAGTAGACTATGTGAATGCCCATGCTACGTCTACGCCCCTCGGTATATCTATCTTTTTGATCTATAATTCTCTACGGACTGCGTATTTTACTTGTGTTTAGTCTTTTGCAATTACAAATCATATGGTGACTTTTTGGAAATGGATTCATTTACCAATAAGTATCAAAGTTACAAAAATTTTAAATCTCTTACTCATCAGGTGACATGGTGGAAGCCCATGCAATTAAATCTCTGTTTTCTGGACATGCAACATCTGGTGCCTTGGCTTTTTCTTCCACAAAGGTAACTTTTAAAACTCTTTCATAAACCAAATCAAATGAACTCGGTGTATCCTAAAAAGTAGGGTCTGGGGAGGGTGAAATGTATGCAGACCTGTCCTTTAGGGTGTGTTTGGTATCGAAACAGGATAGAACAGGACAAAACAGCTAGTTAGCTCTTGGTAAGCGAGAACTAGACTGAACAAAACAAATAAAATGACCAATCTATTAAATTATAATAAAATACTTTATATAACAAATATATCATTAGGAAATTTTCATCAAGACGATTAAAATGACACCAAAATAAAAAAGTTTATGTAGTTTCCAGTTTTTATTTTATACCTTTTCTATGTTATTAATATTTAATAAATTACATAAATTAATCAAAATATATAAACTGTATAAAAATAATATATTGAGGACAGTGAAGTGAGTTTAAAGAACATAAAATACAATAAAATAAAATTTTAAAAAAGGAATAAAATGTAAAGAGGAAGGCGTATTTGATGTTTTAGAAGAGAATTAAGTTTTATTTTGAGGTTATATTGGTAAAACATAAGTACGTTCCACTTTGTTCCATGAGGTGGGGGTGGAACACGCCCGTTCCACTCTCTTCCTGTCTATTCCACAAAAAGTCCTGCCAAACGTGGAATAATGACCCATGTTCTGTTCTGTTCTGTCATGTCCTGTCCAGTCCAGTCCAGCGCATTAAACGCACCTTATATCAAAGGGTAGAACGGATGTTTCCTTGAAAACCCCAACTTGTGAAAAAGTGTGAGGGAGAACGTAAGAACTAAGACCAGAAAATAATAAAAGTTGGACTGTTCCATCATAACTCCAGTTTCGAAATCTTGTATTTAACATTCTATTGGAACTATCGTAAACAAATCAGGGCGCTATCGGGCATCTTCTTGGGGCTGCTGGAGCGGTTGAGGCAATATTCACGGTTCTTGCCATACATAATGTAACTACATAATTTTGGTTTATTGTACTCATTTAGTTGCTGCGGTTATCATGTATTCATAATGAATGGGTTGTTCTTCTCCAATGCAGGGAATCGCTCCTTTATCGCTCAATCTGAGTAACCCAGATCCCATTTTCGAAGAAGATTTCATGCCCTTGACTGCTTCAAAGGAGATGCAAATTAGAGCAGCATTATCAAATGCTTTTGGGTTTGGAGGAACAAATGCTGCACTTCTGTTTGCAACCATGTCCTAACAAAAAAGGAGCAAAGGGTCTTTACGAAAACAGTCTCTCCACTTACCCTTCTCGTAGTTAGGCCCTGTATTTTATGGAATTTACTGGGTTCATTTGGTTTTACTCCGGTAAAAATCTTGTTCAATTAGCAAGCAAGTCAAAGTTTGTTGTGGTCAAATTTGACTATCGAAAGTACTATACATTTATGCACAAAGTTAAAAGTCTTAAAAACAACTCATAATGCATTTAGTACTACTACTTTATGCATTCAGTCTTAAAATCTCTTAATCTACAATTAAAATAACATATAGTACAATTTACCAATGCACATTATTTCCTTTCCTTTTTATGTTCTTACGATACTTTTGACATCTTTCACTCATGTCTTCATCATCTCATACCTCTATGTCTTCTCCCCATCCCCCAAGGTGAGATTCAAACTGATATTGACCATAAGTTATTAAAAATTCTCCCATTTATCTCCCATTCAATTGCTCTAGAACTCTTGATCTTGTTTTCGATCTCTTAATTTTTGCTCTTGGTGTAAATCGAACACATTTGTGGAATCGTTTAAATATATTAGATTTTAAGCTGTCATACAATTTCTTTCATCGATAAACTACAATTGGAACCATAACTCTTATTTATTCAAATTGTATTAATATGTAAAGACCTTCAAAATCGTTAAAATTCACGACTTCCACTGCATTACACGGGTACACGTATTATAAGATCAACATGTTACCGACCAAAATAAGTGCAAAATAAAAAGTTTGAAACTTTAATACATCTAGAAGAAAAAAATCGTTACATCAAACAGAACCTAAATCAAACTTTGTTGCATTTCGATAATTTTTTTGCCCTTCTCTTTTATGGTTTCTGAGAAGATTCAATGGCTTCATTGCTCAAAATTTCAGGACTCTACATATGCACAAGAGCTGAAAAATGCTCACAAGATTTGAAACCCGACTACGAGTCTATGCCGAATACATTGATCTAAAACCTTCCGTAAGCGGAACCACTTTACCTTGGATCTTCGACTGCAACTTTGCCGCAGCTTGACGTATATCCTGTAGGCGCGAATGAGAAGTCGATAAAAACAAACAAAACATCGACAAAGAACTTTCTGGTTTAGGTGCTTATTTGATTACCTCGATATGGTAGCGAGAGGAGAAATGAGTCAAAAGAATTGCTTTGTTCCTAATCCACTTAGCGTGCTCGGTAATCTGGAGTTTGATTCATTCGTTAATGCATAAACAAAAACGATCAACGTTTTCCCAATTTCGTATCGGTTACATCAGATGGAAAGAGTACCTCATCAATATGCATGTGACCATGCTCTCGTGCATGCTCGATATTGCATTTCTCGTCCAAAAAGGTCGCCTATCCAAGATTATTTTTCACGTTAAGAGATAGACGACCCTAGCATAAACATAACCAAAGAAACCCAGTATCTCAACCAGAGGTGGGGTCTGGGAGGACAAGATATATGCCGACTTGACCTCTACCCTAAATAGTAGAACGACAAAATCATGTACCTCAGTTATGAGAACTTTGGCCCTCAAGGCATCGGAACTCCGTGGATCAACTAGAAAATCGGAATTTGTATCTCCGGTGAATGCCACCTCGGGGGACAATATGATATCGGTGATCTACAAGTACAAAAGGAAATCTTGAAAAGAGAAGATGGTTGAAGGTGTTGGTGGAAACCAAAAGGAAAAAATTGATCAAAATGTAACGAAGTTTGTATTAGTTCCTATTTAGTGTAACGATGAATCAGAACCACAAACCGCAACACCAGATTTCTTCTTTTTCTCGATCTCCCTTCCTTTCAAATGAGCGTATTGCTTCTTTAGCTTCTTGCGAACCGAGTAAATGACATAACCCTGAAAATTATCATAAAAGTCGATTCTTGAACATTTTCATACTTGATCTTGAGGACAAGCGGCCACTTTCAACCAACTAAACCAAACGAGCCCATTATATCCCACTTGGGTGTGGAGTCAGGGAACGGTTAGATGTATGCACACCTGACTTCTACCTCAAAAGTAAAGCGATTGTTTCCATAAACACCCTTGACTTGACTTGTGAAAAACGCGCAAAAGAGAGAAATGCATATAAAATATGTTTATGTGAATACCCCAATCAATTGTTCACTCCAAAAAATGCATAAAACGGCTGGTGACGGTCCAAAAAAGCCCAAAACGACAACATACGTAAGATCACAAGAGTATACCTGACTGGGGACTACGTGATGAGTTTTAAACGGGCGCACAACAAGGTCGTTTCGTAGCTCGTATGTTTCTCCTGAGAACAACAAAGCATACATGTTATTACCTGCAAAACATCAAGTGCTAAAATCACATAATACACAAGAAGCATTTCAAGAAACCAGACCTACATCCAAAGCAACCAAATCAAGATTTAACTCCACCTGACCCATCTTCCTGTGAAGCTCCATCAAATTTTCAACATCTTCTTTAATGGAAGGAGGCACAAATACAGTTGGAGGGCTCAAGCTGTACAGACCACGAGTTGCAACATACATCGGTAGCCCACCCTAAAACCATACAACATTCAACAAGTTTTATAAACCCTATTCAATTGAATCTTTATAAGGTTATCCTAAATATAAATTGACCCATTTATGAATCAATCAAACTAAAGAAACCACTTCAACAACTGCAAAATAGTGGTTAAACTTCAAAGCAAATTAAGTGGATTGGCTATAATACTTGCATCTAAAATCACAGAAACATGAACTTGAAGCAAAAGCTTACAATGTGATCAAGGTGAGCATGAGTAATAAACAAGAAATTCATGGCAACGGCTCTTGCTGGGCACCTTCCGATATCAAATGCACACTTGAATTCAGGAACAATAACACAAGTTTCATGACCCCCAATTGAAATACCCTCAATCGTGTAACCTTCTAACCCTGTCCCTTTTCGGATAACCTCGGCCCTAGCTTTCCTATACTCCTGTTCTTCAATTGCGTTCCCGATTGCTGATAGAAACCCAGAATTGTTTACCGATTTTATACAAGAATCGTGGGGTTTTATTGGTTTCTGAAGTGTAATTATAGGTGGATGTTTGTAAGAAAGGGGGTGGGAGGTGGATTGGTGAAATGGGGGAAGAGATGGGAACCCAGAGCTTGTGACTGCCATGGAGAATCGCATATCGTTTGTGGGTTATCTTCGATTCTTGAAAGAAACGGGGGTTTAAGAAAGGTTTTGTTGCCTTTTTATTGAAATCTGTTTAGAGGTTTCTGCCTCTGTTATCTTGTGTTCCTCTGTCAAGAACTGAACAGTAAACTTTTACCCCCTAAACGATGTGAGGTTAATAGGTTTGGACCTTTGAAATGTTCGGTTTCGACCGTAAACCCCCTTTTGTTTAACACGGTGAAGATGCTCGGATGGCTATCTTGTACGGCTCTAACGCATTGGCGTTAGTGTTCGACTTACGACTGGAGTAATTCTTGTAAACGGGTCACATCCATCTTACTGAAAGAAAGAAAAGCTACGTAGTTTATAGAAAACGACGTTTTATATGACTCTTATGAAATGAAAATTTTAAAAATATTGTTACAGAGTTTTGGTTAAAACCAATCGAGAGTGACATCCAACTTCAAAATGGTATTGAGCTTTAGTGACACCATCAATATTTGAAAATCGAACACTTAATTGTGAAAACCCTTGTGGACATGGAGGTTCATCTATGACGACTCCAAGCCATTCATGGTCACCTAGAGACTAGTCGATGCGCGTAAGCTGACCCAAAAACCCACAGAATATATATATATATATATATATATATTTGATATAGCATCACATCAAATGCTAAAGACATACTTTTCTTTGGCAAAAGGGTATAACACCTTTCATACAGGTCCCTAACCATAATGAGAAAGCTAAATTATCTTTCTCAAAAGTAGATGGCTGAATGATGTCTGAATGATGTCTGAAGTCGAACCTATATCTCCGATTCATTCTGCAAAGATGTTGGACGACAACATAATAGTTTTCTCGTTCAACTGGATGAAAATTTTACATTATGTTTCGAAAGTTAAATTCAAGAAGAATGTGCATAATATACAAGCTTGGGTTCAAGGTCTATGAAGCGTAGCTGCTACGATCAAACGATTCTTGATAAGTGACGTCGCTGCAGACTGTGATTCTAGAATCTGTGGATACTATCTCGGCATTTTGAAGCGTAAACCCATGGATTATAGGTAGCGGGAATCCGTTCCCAAGCTGTGCATTCACATATGGCATGAAAACAGTTTCGATCAGTGTCCACATCACCGGCTGCAAAACAGATCTTACATTATTCATGAATCTAAATCAAGATCAAAGAGTCACTATGACTACATTTATTACTTAGGTGGCTGTTTGGTTGTTTTCCCATTGGCGTGTTTGTTGGCTGTTTAACGAGAGTCACAACGATCTAAATATCTCAAAGCATATTGATGTAATTCACAACGATCTAAATATCTCAGATGTGTTTACAAAGAAGGAGATAATTAAACCAAAATTTTTAATATCATAAAAACATGATGAGCAAATCCAATTGATTACCTGAACCAGAAACATGTGCAAGGTGCCAATCTTGCTCCATTTCAACGACATCGTGAAATCATCCAGTCTCAAATGACCAGCAAGATTATTTCCGATAACTTCAACTGAACCAGTGCCAGCAATTACCTGCAAGAAGAAAAACCGTTACGTCAACTTAAATCAGGGTGCATTTGGTACGCAAACAGGACATGACTGAACATGACTTAGACCGGCGAGAGTGCAGTGGACAGATGAAAGAATAGTGGAAGGTTTTAGGGTGGTTTTAATTTAACATGGGTAGTTTAGTAATTTACCAATCTTGTCCATCTGCCAGATTTTTGTTCCACCTATTTTGGTGGGACCCACTTAGGTCCAACAAGTTTTTGTACTGTCCTGTCCCGCACACCTAACTCAACCTCATGAAACAAAAAATAATCTTTATTTTCCTACCAAAAATGTAGAAGCTTGTGTTTTACGTAGCTTCAGATTATATGTATCTTGTTTCAGTTCTACTTCTTTTTCCTTTTCGAGGACATAAAATTGAGTTAAATATGATGATAATAAAGGTTTACCAACGAGATACAAGCAACGGGTATCGTCTCATCGCCTTCAAGAACATCTATGATCAAATCTGCATAAACGGTAGCATCAATATTCTGCCACAATATCTGCACAACCGGAGGATCAGACAGAGAGATGTCCAAATTCATATCAGCATTCGGGTATTTCCTGTAGAGTTGGGGAACAATAAACCTCCATCCAGCCGTATTCAGAAGAGATTGTTCAGGAACTTTATCCACAACCCAATGCATAAACATAGCCTGAAAGTAAAAGTTCGTGTGATCCAAATGAAACAGAGATGTAATGCTTTAAAATTATACGGCCGAATGCTGGGTTTGAGGATTCACGTTATAGTATAAGGCTGCTGCAGACACGAAAACAGCTTCGTCTAGTGCAATTCCAACCATTTTTGAGGAATCTGAACAAGAAACTGGTGGGAGTAAAGCTTTGCGGCGTGAAAGTGTGTCTTTTTTAGATTCGATGAATAACCCATTTATCTCGAACCCTAATGAATCATCACTCAAGAAAGGGTCATTAACAAAGGTAACATTCAATGCGGCAATATCATCCACTGGAATTCGTTTTGGAAGAGCTTGCAGAAAAGATCCGAGCTTTGAAACTCCTGTCTTCAGTTTCTCGGTGATTGCTTTTTCTATGGCTGACGCTATTTGTTCTTCCAAAGCATCGACTATCCTGAAAGATGGTAAAACGCTAGCATTTGTTCCTTTACGAAAATTTGCATCAAAACGCAACGTACTTTGGTCCGATTCCTGTTTTGTGGAATGTACTTCCAAAACCTTCATTTCAGTACCTCAGATCTATATTCTCAAGCATTTAGACAAAAGTACATTACACAAAAATAGGAATCTAACCGAAGTACGTATGCATTTTCATGCAACTCGTAAACCAGGTACCAACTATTCATTAATACCATGCATTTTCATTATTCACAGTATTCATCATGAATGATTGGTTCTCACGGTTCTCAAAATCTTTACAGTTCTCCAATGAACATTCCCTTAGTGAAGTAACAATGCCAATTTTGAAGTTGAAAAGCCTTCAATTGAACTTATGAAACAATAGACAAACCAATTATGGCATGAAATCAAAAGAGTAACTTACCCTTGATAGAGCCAAGATGCTCCTCCATCTAGGTCTATGGAGATATCACGTATATGGCAATTACATTCGATGGTCGAAAGTTTCAAAGATCCTTCTTGATTATCCAAGCCTAGTGTTAAACCAACTCCGGCACCATTAACCTTAGCACGAAAACATCAACATTCATCAATGAACTTTCCTTCTTTCAATCAAACCAAATTCAAGAATCATCAAACAAATCAAATCCAAGAATCATCAAACGAACCAAGTTCAGGAATCATCGGAAGAATCAAATTCAAGACTTCTTGAATCATCGAACAGACCAAATTCAAGAATCACCATATGTCAAAAGACCAAGTTTCAATTTCAAGTACCTGAACGGAAGCAGTCCCACCATCTGAAATTGAAATTGGGGCAAGCCAAGTACCGTAAGAATAATGCCATTTCATATTCAACTCACAGGTGACCTCTGACCCATCAATTGAAACACCTGTGACACTGGGTTTGATGTATGATGACCCGATATTGACCCGATTGACAGTGATGTCTGAAAGAGCAATATGCACTTTACCAACCACTGGGATTTTAATGGTCCTTTCGATTTTGGTAAGCCAGAGGGGTGTCAGTAGAGAAATCGCTTCCGATATGAGCAAATCCTTGACGAAATCAAGGCCGTTTTGGGTTATGAGGAGCGAGATAAATGACTGATCGGCGGTGGCTGGGTGTGGAGGAATGAAGAGAGAGAATATGAAGATGAGATATATGGTGGTTGTTGACATGAAAGATTTGAAAGAACCCTTTCAAGATTTGAGTTCGGGGACGATGATGGTGGATCAATTTTTTAGGTTTGCTTTTGGGTGAGCTTAAAAATTGAAATTTGCAATATACCGTTAAACAAACAAAGAAAAAGACCTTTTTTTTTCTTTTCTTCGTGGGTCCCATCTTGTTCCAGTTTTTGCCCATGTCCTATACTACGTCAGACGTGACATAATGAGTTTTTGTTCTGTCATATCATACGCCAAACATGGGACGGTGAGTTTTGTCTTATCCTGTCATGTCTCATCCTATGTATCAAACGCAACCTTTAGTCTATAATATGTTCATATGGTACATTATCAAAAGTCTAAAAAACCTAATGAAAATTTTGATTTTCAACGACTAAATTTCTAGATAATTATTTTATATAAAAGGTGTTACATTTTTTAAACTGATTAAATATATCAAATAGAACTAAAAAATAACTGGAGTTTGGATTATAAAATGCTTCTAAAATTAAAAAAAGACCGTTAAAAGGTGAGACTAATATTCAACCCGTTTTTGTATTACAACCCCATCACCATCTGTTGCTGCCACATCATCTGCGACACCCATTCATCTCTTGCACCGGTGAGGATGTGACCACGCAGTCTCGTTGTTGCAATTAGCATATTTGATTTCTCTAGTGCCCTTAACGCTTCAGACTCTCATGTTCGAATTTTTGCTACAATTTACAGCTCTTACTAAGTGTCGTTGTGAAGATATTGTGGTTGAACTAACATGTAATTTTATTTCAAATATTTTCGTTGAGCACTTATCCTTATCCTGAAACTAGAGACTAAAGTCAGATTGAACGTTGCATAACCAAATGATGAGGGATGGTACATGTGTGAATAGCCCTATTCATTTTGAGGCTCAAAATTAGAGATTTTGAACCAACAAAGATCGATGACCGGTCCAAAAAAGGAATCGGATAGTGGGCCCAACTAATATCTGGTTATAGGCGAAAACCCATTTTGGTATTAAGTTTCAAACCCATAACCGATCCTTAACCAATTAAACCCCCCAAATAAAGCTCAAAAACTAGTCTTCAATTAACTAACAACTGGTCTGGTCAAAGCCCAGTCAAATTGATCAATTTTACTATTTAATGGGTTTAGAAAGTCCATAGATTTATTTGTTCAAAAAAGTTATTGTGTTTTTACTTACCAATGAGCATTGAAAGGACCTAGAATTCTACCCATTAAGAGGCATAATAAGGATCAAGAATCTTACCCGATAAGTATTGCCAGGCAAAAAAAACGTTTACTAACAACTCATTTTGATGGCCGAAAATGTTACCCGATAAGGTAAGTGATGATGTGATCTTGCTGGTAAGCGCTTATCTAGTAAGAGTTTGATAAACGGCATCTTAATCATTTAAAACCGAACAGTCCATTAGGCTCTTATGGACTTTTCGCAACATAAAAAAAGTCTAGTACTTCAAAATATGTTTGGTGAAGAAAATGATCTGTATCAATAAACTAACTAACGTATTTAAAAAAGTAATTTGAAGGTTGGATCCATTATTTTGAGAAAATTGGTTTTTGAAGATACGTAAAAGTTTTATTCATCAATTTGTCATAATGTATGAGATTACGTACCTTGCATGAACGTGTATAAAGTTCACACAAAACATATGATGACGTATGCATCTTAAACTCAAATTGTTAACGTTTTTTGGTACCAAACAAATACAAATTATATTCATCATCTTCTAAAGTATGTCATTAAATTGAATAAACACGAGATCTTTTGGTACTAATGGGACATGGATTGATTTTATTGATGGTATACTGGCTGTAATAAAAGATGTATTGATTATATTTGTAAAAGTACATTTCACCAATCGTTTATGTAATTTCGACAAACTCCATTAATCGTCATTGCAGTTTGAAAATTACATCGGAACCCCTCCTTTGAGTTTGCTTGCAAGGATCATCCCTCCCTTTAACATCCAAGTGACCTCCGTTAAGTGGTCCCAACGGGTATTTTTGTCTTTTCAGTTTGTCAAAGAAGTTTTTATCTACTCTCCTTTATGGTCCCATGTTTTAACAATATCGTGTGTCGATAAAAATTAAGTTGTTTTAGGGGCCGTTTACCAAACATTTATCCGATAAGTGCTTACCGACAAAAATTAACATTATCATTTATTTAACGGGTAAGGTTTTAGTCCATTAAAACGGCATCGTATGCAACAATTTACTCGGTAAGCACTTACCATGATAAGAGTCGTTGCCCTCACTTACCGGGTAAGACTCTTGGTCCTTGTCTTGATCTTACCGGATAAGATTCTTGGTTCTTACCATATTTATCCGATAATGTAATGTGATTTGGTAAGCGCTTACTCGGGTAAGCATTTGGTAAACGGCCCCTTACTCACTTTACAGTGACCATCGTCTATTAAATGCAACACGAGCCACAACCAGCTTGGATTATTAATATATCACGAGTAATTATTGTCATTTATGTTAAGTAATGATGTTGTAAGATCGTATAATCTAATTTAAACAATCGGCACTCAGTTGTCGGTTAGTCTTGAGTTTGTTTGACGTTAATGCGATTGGCAATTAAGTCCGTGACTAGGTTAGGTTAGGTTAGCTAATTAGAGATTAGTCATAGAGTGTTCAAGGCTTAATCCTGCTTTTTATACAAATGGAATATTGACGCATGTCGATGTTCTAACCAATTTGGCTTCTTTTGAGAAAATGGTTTGAATGAGTCAATGATACATAATCCAAATGATTAGTTGATTGATGCTCATTGCTATTCTCTTTCATTCTATTGTTTAAAATTCTTAAGTTGTTTAGCGCATTTGGACTTATCAATCTTCCACCTCCCTTTTATATATAATTTTTAAATGAATTTGCAAGTGACTATGTCTTGGACTTACAGTTAACACCGAGTCCCTGGAAAGATGACCCTATTTATCACTATCATTATCACAAGTTTTGTTTTAGAGGTAATTGGCTTAATTTATAAACTTTATTATTTGCCGCACCCGTCACCCTAATTTTAGCATAATTACAGTCACTCCCCTCTTCTTTTAGTTAATGTTGTTGGCCTGAATATATCTATTATTTTATTTTATTTTAATATCATTTCATATATAATTATCTACATATCATAAACTATTAGATAAAAGTGTTAATTAGTAACTTAATATTGGATATTGTTTAATAGTGAATATATTCTTAAATTTCAAGTAATTATTGTATACATAATTAGAACTCTTTGAACTTTATAAAACCAAACGATAAATACATTTAAATACAAAATGATCATTGATCATACTGATACGATAAACTACTACATCTAAGGATATGGAAATAAGGTAAGACTGGAACATATTTATCGTTTTCAACCACAATGGTTATGATAATAGGAATTGAGGTCACTGAAATATTCTATTCTAATGGAGTTCAGTTTCATGTCATCACAACAGTTGTGACCACTAAATTTATTAGAAATGATGTCTTACACTTATAATTTATGGGGATTAATTTGGACATAATTGGAGAAACCCTTTCAAATTTTTTTTTCTTTTATATTCTATATATTACATGTGAGAGTTGGTGGGCCTTTGCACTAAAAAATGTTAATTTTGTATCTTTATTTATTTATAAAAAATTAAAAGAATATTCGCATAATGCAGCAAGATACATCTCAATTTTAATGTTTTATTTTTTTTTTGTCTCGGTCGATGTTATAAAAAATAGAAAAAAAATATTGATATTAATACCAAAATGACTTTAAAATTTCTTCTTTTTTGTGTATTTATTTAATTCATTTTTTTGGTTTAACGTAATCTTTTATAAATATAATAATTAAGTATTTTGTTAGAACTCAATGATTATCCTAATTATATTTTTAATTTTTTTAATTTAAAATAAGATGTTTATTCTCTTAAACGTTACTTCATGCATAAAAAATAATTTTTAATTTTTTTGTCAAATACTTTATAATATAGTATAAATAAAAAGCATATATTATAATGTGAGAGTTGGTGGGGTTTTAGACATTAAGAAGTGTTTTAATCTTATACCTTCATTTATTCAAAAAAAATGCATGTGACATGTAACATGTTTATCTATTGGATCCTACTCAACATAACACATGTTAAAAGTTCCTTTGTCCTTAAATTACGAGTTGCATAAACTTTAATGGCAACAAACATTAGGTAGTTATCCCTAATGGAAAAA
Source organism: Cynara cardunculus var. scolymus (assembly GCF_001531365.2). Taxonomy (NCBI): domain Eukaryota; kingdom Viridiplantae; phylum Streptophyta; class Magnoliopsida; order Asterales; family Asteraceae; genus Cynara; species Cynara cardunculus. Next base: position 65,526,833 of record NC_037529.1, read on the forward strand.
AATATAATTTAAACCACAAGTGTGGTTTGATCTTGGCTCCAAAGATCAAAAGTATCAGGAGAACTCATGTTCAAATCCAAGGAGGAATAAAAATCCCCTTGTGGCCACGGAGGTTTAAATGCGGTGATAATGTATTATATATTTAGAAAAAGGAACTATTTCGATGTACAATTTCTCAGTGTAATTAAAAAAAACGATTTTGGTTTCTGACTGAACCATGTGATCAGTAATAAAGTATTCCAACCAAGTACGTTAGTTGAGAGGTTTTAGGTACGATCCAGCAAGTTGATGTCGACCACCTCCACTCGCTCACATCTCGTCACTTGTCTTTTACTCGTTTTATCTTTAAATCGTACATATTTATATGCAAACATCGAAGCGGAACACATGAAAGTAGAGTGGAAAAAGGAGAAACACATGAAAAAAGAACAAAAGTGATGCAATTTTGTAGAACACAAATCATGAAATTTCGATTACCGACTTACAAAGCTATATTTTTTACTTATAATAACCTTCCATTCTGAATGTTGCTTCGAACTTAATTACATATCTACCACGCGTACTATCAACGGAGTTACAGCAGTAAATATTATTGACCGCAACCGGTAAAAATATTGTTAACCTTCACATCTAATTTCTCCTCCTCCTTGCCTCTTCATCTGTCCAACAATTGCATATGATTCATTAGGGTACCAAAATCTGAATAAATATCGTGTTTTTGTCCCATCAATCAGACGAAGACATATTATTATTTTATTTAATTCTTTTTTTCTTACCGTCAATCTTCTATAAAATGATGACGTGTCTTTTAGTGATTAGTGGATATGGGATTCGGGGACAACAGATTTTTATTCCCAAAGCGTGGGTTTGTTGGACTAATAATCAAGGGGGTGTTTTTACCTTACTCTTTCGCCTCGAGACGGATGTAGCCTTGAGCCGGTTCCGAGCGGGTTTGTAGTACGATTTCTCGTCTGTTTTTGAGCTCGAAGAGATGGTATCGAAATGCATCGAGACTTCATTTGATCCACAGCTTTCCTTCTCTTCCCCGGGCAGATCTGATAATACTCGTGATTTCACCATTAGTTTTTGATTCCCATTCAGCTGTTCGAATTGTTTGCTTACATCCCCGAAAGAAGTATCATGTTGTCGGGTGGCCATCCATCTCTCGAGCCAACTCCAACTCATGTTCGCTTCCGACTCATTCCCAGATCTCACGCTTTGTTTCTTCTTTGAGCAGATCCTCAGCTATAGAAACAAGATTCATAACAAATTGAATTCAATATAAAAATGGTACTTCCAATTTGATGTTTAAAAATGGCTAATTCGATACCTGTTGCGAGAAAGCATAGGCGAGTGCCCTTTCGCGTCTAGTAGAAGCCTCTAATCGATTCTGAATCCTCATTTTCGATATGTTGCTACTCACAGTACTGTCATCCCAATCTTCCTGCTAAAAACAAAACAAAAGATAATGTTTCTTGTATATCTGGTTCCTACAGATATAGAGGTTTGATGGTCTGTGTCTAGCAGATATTCCCGTTGGGTTCCTATCATATATACAGTTTTGATGGTACGTGTCCAGCAGATATGCCTATTAGCATCCTACATATATATATACACGTTTGATGATACGGGTATAGCTGATGTGGGACTCCAACATGATTTATTTTTGTATTTGTACCTTTAGCTTCGACGCGTGTGATCTGGCGCCCTTGTGATGTTGCATACGATTGGCGAAACCATCGCTACCCTCTTTGGCTTCCACCACCGAGTTTCCAGTTTGGACTTCTACTGATGTTGCTATAGACTCTTTACTTGAGGGAACTAGCTCGAGACCACCGCTGTTTGTCGATTCAAGTTTTTTGTTTCGATGCCTGATCTGAAAGTTTTCTAAAAGTTATGGACATTTAGATATAAAGATCAAGAAAACAGAAAGATTGGTTTGTGAAATGACCAGAAAACTTCTAAATTCTGACTGAATGATAACTGCAGCATCATGTTTGGAGGCCAATTCGGTCTTTTCGTCGGCTTCTGAAGTTTCATTGGAGTGATCGGAAATGGGCTGTGTGACAGTGGCCTCAGAACCCTCATCATCAATTCTTGAACTAAAAACAGTAGCTTTCGAACTTCTACCAGAACCAGAATTATCCTCCATTAAAACCGAATTCATGGCGGCTTTCGAGCTTCTTCTAGAAGCTGCATCTTCTCCGGCTAAAACCGAATTGAATTCATCACCACAAAGATATGATCTGACAGAAGCCCATCTCTTTCTTTCAACTGCATTGTTTCTCATCACCTGATTCAATCAAAATGCAACAGTTGTTCAAGAAAACCAGCAGAAACTACACGATGAAATCAAGATTTTTCAAGATCATTAACTAAAACAACTCACATTGGCATCGTGGGTGGTTCCGAAAGATCGATTCTTGGAGAACACACTCCTGACAAGTTCTCCAGTAATCCCCATCTCTATAATTGATAGAATTCAATCAGGTTGTTTTAGTTATATCAGAAAAGAAAAAGAAAGAATAAAGACACCCCATATACTTGTTTCAGAAAGAACAATTGCATATGGTCCACTTGTGTTTCATTTTTTACTTCTGAGACAGTTACATTTGACTGGTTTTCACCTCAAAACCAAAAAGATGGTGGTAAAAGTGTAGCAGATTTGAGTGAAAAGTGGAGGGTTAAGTTGGATTAGGTAAGGGTTAGAGAACTTTAGAGCTGGAATTGAAGAGGTTTAAGATGAGGGAAGCAAGTGATGAGTAAAGTAAAGGGTAGATAGAAAGAAATGATGAAGGGTGGTTTCTTTTTACACTTGTTTTTGTGATGATGCTTTTGAGCACATGGTTGGTATGAGATTGGGTTTCCTTCCATAAAGGTTTCTTGTTACTAGGGTCATGTCTATTCTACAATTTCCTTTTCATGTTTGTACACTTTTAGAGGTAGTTTACCTGATTGTTTATCTGATAAGCGTTTATCGATAGGAGTCAACACTATGATTTATTTTGATGAGTAAGATTTTAGTATATTAAAACATATCGAATGCAACAATTTAGTGGGTAAACGCTTATCTAGGTAAGAGTCGTCATCCTCACTTACCGGGTAAGACTCTCCATCATTCTCATCGCTCTTACCCGGTTAGATTCTTGACCATTCTCATGTTCATCCGATGAGGAAATTTATCCGGTAAGTACTTACCAAGTAAGTGTTTAGTAAATGGTCCCTAATCTTACCTATAATCATGATGGGATGTGTATGTAATAATCCTTTTAATTGTATTCTTTTCAACAAATATTACAGTTAACTTTGAACGATGCTCGTTTTAATCCTTTTAAATGGTTCTGTTATACTTGTATCAAGACTATAGTTCGACTAGACGTGTAGTAAATAAAATAAAGTAAAAGTATTCATACCATATGAAACAAATATACTCGTGCCCTAAAAATTTTGAGGGCCTCGTTCCACATGAAACACTGAATACCCTTGGCATGATCGTCACTGGAATTTTTTTTCTAATTCGGGTCCTGTTTACCAAAATTTTTTGGGTAAGTGCTGAACGTGGTAAGAAGTCTGACTATGAAAAGAGATCTGATTTTGATAAGTGTTGATTGCAGATCATTGTTTACATAATGATTTGTATTCCGTGTTGATCGAGTGGAAAAGACTATTATGCCTCTCTGTTTTTTAGATTGAGAACGTTTTCTCAGTTTTTGCTTTTCATAAATCAAAAACATCAAAATAATGTAAAAAATATATTGTTCGTCATTCTTTACTATTTTCGTTCTTATTATTTATAATGTATTATTGTTTCAGTCCCTATTGTTTGCAATTCTTTACCGAAATTAGTTCAGAGACGAAAATAACAGTAAATAATAAACCATAAAAGACGAAAATCGAAATTATTATCAAATCATAGGGACTAAAATCGTAATTTACTCATTCTACTATTTATATGTTTCGAATGAAGCACTTGTACTTTCCAGGAAAAGTCCAATATTACAGTTTCTGAAACTACAGTGGCTATTCTCGGAATACCCAACAAGATGGAAAGTTAAGTTTTAAACCAACTTTTTTAACTACTTCCAATAATCAGTGACCAAAGAGAAAAGACCAAAACTTCAATCATTAAATAGCAAAATTACAAGCCGGGTCATCTTCTTGACCCGATTGAACTCGGTTTCCATTTTTTGATCATCGTAGCATGTGAAAAATATGATCTTTCTAACCGTGATGACGTCCAAACCACCTCGTTCGTGCGCACCTCGACTAACCCCATAAGACTTTTAGTCATGAGTCAGTCAGGTAAACAGACTTGAACCGGTTACCGAATTCAAGGTCTTACCAATTCAGATCTAGATTAAGAAAATTATGGCTTTGGAGTGTTCTTGTTGCAGTAACCTCATCTACTTTAAGCATATATGCTATTCATATCATTCTTAATCTTAAAGATTAATTTTTATTTCAAATATAAAATGCAAAACCAAAATTTGGGAAAAGAAAGAAATTGAGGTAAAGATTCTAAGCACATGTTTTCAACTTGGTAAGCTCTCTGTCAACGGCTTTCTTCAAGAAACTGTCCTCATCGAGAATCATCTGAACGGGCAAGAAACCGAGATCGTTAGCCATGGCAAGCATCATCTGCTTGGTTTCAGCTTTGAACTCCTCCAAATCCACGGTTCCGTTCGAATCACGGTCAAACTGCACAAACAGTGAATTGTAAACATGAGAGAGCTCATCAGGATCAGTTTTGACATCAATCCCGAAATGGGTTTCAATCATTCTGAAACACTGCAGCTCTTTGAGCATCTCTGAATAGCTGAGGAGACCATCTTGGTTTGTATCCAGATGGCTGAATCGATCTTTAACTGAACCATTGAATGCTTCGTCGTCTTCGACAAAACCCAGAATGATGGCACCATCTAAAAGCTCCACACTCATTGTGATGTGTTGTTGGTAATGGTATTGATGATCAGTTATGATTTGTGGTGAAGTAAATTGAAAAGATGTGTATATATAGGGCAGAAATTAAAGGGCATATACATACATATATACTTATTCTTAATTAATGGTTTGATGTTGTTATGATCGATGTGTGCGTTTAAACAACGCTCCTCTTATATGCATCTGGTTTTTGACCCACCCACCTCATGTTTCTTAATTCTCCATCCCAATATATCAATAAATATTAAAGGAAAACAAATAACATTTTACAAAAATGATTTAATGTTTGGTAAAAAAAATCTGTCTATTAATGGTTCTAAAACCTTCTGAACGATTTTGTATCTTAGGTCTCAACGTCCTAATTTTAATCTTAACAATTACCAAACAATTATATTTCATTTTGTATTATATTATAAGAGTTTCTTAATCATTTTGTATAAAACCATTTAGCAATAGATGGATGTTGTAAAAAGCCATTTATACAACAATGGAAGTATTAGAAATAGGAATATAATAAGCCGTTATATAAAAATTAAGACACGGTTTCAGTTTTTAGAAGAAACTGGTTATGAGGATATAGAGAAGAAAGTGGGGTAAAGGCAAAAGTGTATGGTGGGGTAGTGGTCAAATACAATTTGATGGGGAAGTCAAATACAACAAAATGCTCTTATTTTATAAAACACATATATTAATCGTTTTCTTAATTCTTCAAATATTATACTATGTGCTTAATCAGTTAAATACTCGATATTAATATATACTAGAAGAATATTAGCGTAATGCAATAAAATAAATTTTTATTATAATGTTTAGTTTTTATTCTTCTCTATCGATATAATATAATTTTATGTGGTTTTGAGAAAAGAAAAATGTTTTTATTTTTGAATAAAATATAAATTTGAAGATAACATAAAATTTTGAAAAAATAAATCGATAATAGTATCAAATTAATTATTTAATAATTCTTGTTTTTTGTTGTAACTTTTTTAATTCAAATTTTTATTATACGTTAATTTAGATTTAATAACAAAGTAATTTATTTTTGGTTTAATAATATAATTTTTTATAAAGATAATAATTAAACATTTTGTTATAACTGAATGATTATCGTAATTATAATTTAGATTTTCTATATTTAAAATGAATGTTTATTTTGTATTTGATTATGTTTATCTGCCGTTAGTTACACAAATTTAAAAATGGAGTTTTAATAAGTTGTACTTGTACAAAATTACTTGTAATCTTGAATTTTAAGTAATATGCATTAATAAACAGTACTTAATGCATAAAAATGATTTTTAAGAGTTTTTGTCAAATGTTTTATAATATAGTATAGATATGTATGTATGTATTAATTATAGGGGAGGGTTCAACGAGAACACTTTTATTTTACAAAAGTGCAAGAACACCTTTTTTATCATAGATAATTACATGTGAAACTATTATTCCATCACATATAATACACATGTGATGCTAAATTAGAGCTATGCGACTTTTGGCATGATCTAGGTTATAGACCAAGTTGTGCAAACACCACTAAGCCCCTCATATGTATTATCACATGTGATAAGAATGTTCTTAATGTAATACTATAATCCATAAAGACCATCACATGTGATACTAAATCATAGACACAAACGACTTTTGGCACGACATTAAGCACAAGACATGTCGTCCGCACACCACCAGGTCCCTTACCTGTATTATCATATAGGAGAGGGATAAAATGTAAACCAAACTATTTGTACAGACCGTGAAAACCGTCGATTTCATTGTTTATTTTAGTGAAAAAATTTCACGAAATTGTTTAATATTGAAATTGTTTCAAATTATTCATTTCATGATGAAAATGTTTCATATATTTTTGTTTCTATGTAAAAGTTAAAGTGTTTTATGTATTTTCTTATTTTGATTAAATTTCTTTATTAAATTTAATAGAATGAAAATGATAATGTCCATAATTATTTTGAAACAATTTCATCATATTAAACAATTTCATGAAATTTTTTCACTAAAATAAACAATGAAATCATCAGTTTTCACAATTTGTACAAATGGTTTGGTTTGCAAAATATCCTCTCCCTCCCTCCCTCTCTCTCTGTATATATATACATATACATATATATATATATAGGGGCTGGTTCAAATATTAATCAAGTTTATTGTGTTAACTTTATTAATCAATACTGACCATTGATTATTACAATAAACGGTTGTGATTTATCATATTAAAAATATAATTTTTTAAATTTACAATTTCACAAACATATGTGAACTAAGTGAAAAAGAGTATTTATGTAATTTTCTTTTTTATGTAACTCTCATATCATTAATTGAGAGTTACAAAATCAAAAAATCTAATGATTTTTGTTAATTTATTTTTGTTAATGTAAGAATCATATGAACACATCTATATATATATGACCCATTGTGTCAAATACGAACAAAAATTGATATATATATATATATGTGTGTGTGTGTGTGTGAACTTGGACTGTATAGTATTTATGAACACAATATGAACATAATAAGAATAGTTGTTACACGAAATGATATAAATAAAAAAACAAGTATGAACACAGTATAAACAACTTGTGAACAATAGTTTCTTTATTATGAACATATTAAGGAATGAGCCAATGTTGAGATCTGCAGCTAGTGTACATATGAACACAATATGAACACTTGTGAACAATAGTTATTTCATTTATGAACAATGAGTTTGTCCATAATAGTTTGAACGATACCGAAAAACTTTACTACCGGGTCTCCTTTACCAATCACAAATTCAAAAACATTATAGATAGAAAAATCAATATTATGAAGAAAAAAAACAAGATAAATAATAAATTAACAAAAATCATGAGATTTTTTGATTTTGTAATTCACAATTAATGACATGGGAGTTACATAAAAAAATTACATATTACCCTTGTCATTAAATTATAAGATGAATATGAACTTATATATAAAATGGATTGTCATTGGTTGAAAATGGTTAACAAAGTTAACACAATAAACTTGATTAACATTTGAAACACACACACTCACTCTCTCTCTCTCTCTCTATATATATATATATATATATATACACACACACACACTAATATATGTAGGTAGGATCTTTTGTTAACTAATAAAAAATGTTTAACTTTACAATCTATTCACCAATCAGGAACAAGTTATACATTTAGTCGATTCAGGAGGTACTTAATGAGGGGAAAATATAAGGTTTAATGGCGGGGACCTCATGGCCCCGTGGTCCACATTTTGTGAACCTTACTTGCCATACCTCATAAGTAAGCACCGGAAAAGACAACCTGTCCTCCCCTAGAATCGAACCCGGGTGGGCACGCCCAAGGCAGGCCAAGGCCTAATGGTTATTTACAGAAGGAGGGGAAAATGTAATTGTCTATTTGGTTTTGCTTTTAATGCATAGTAATGGACGGTTACATTTTCTAAATATTCCATGATTTTAGCCTTTGTAATAGACGGTTACATATTCACAAGTGAATATGTTGGACACAACATTGAACCTACATGTTGAACAAAGTTCATAACATGGAATGAACCTTAGATGAATGTTGAACAATGTTCATAACTTTGAACCTACGAATGTTGAACAGTGTTCATAAGTTAACACGTGGGCACCTAATACAAATACCAAACTCAATAAATTTGAAACACCATTGTTCATCACAACTAACTTAAAATTAATATACGATGACAAAAAAAACCTACTAATTAAATCTTGCCTTAAAATTTATCGTACAATTACATTTTCTAAGTATTCAATGATTTTAGCCTTTGTAATGGACGGTTACATGTTCATAAGTGAACATGTGGGCACAAATTGAACCTATAATCGTTCGAAAGATAGAAATTTGTGGGCATTCATACCTTGATTTGTCAATGAATCGACATGAAATCATTTGGAAGTTTAGCGATGGCGTCCCAAAAGAAATTGAAGTTTGAGGTGTATGACGAAGCAATCGTCTCATATTGCACCGGCGACAGATGAACTAGAGAATGATTCTTTTTCTACTGAGAATCCGAATCCTACACAGGAGATGATCCAAATGAGGATTTACGGGTAGGAGTAACGAATACAGTATAGTAGCCGATCTTTCCAATCACCGGCATAATCGGTTTTTCTATCTGAACTGGGAAACTACTTGCAGACTATGGGGTGCGGCCTTTTGAGAGGGACGACAAAGGCCGAGAATGAGAGCGAATATTAATTTGGGATGTTTTTATCTCGTTGGAGTGCCCGTGGTGATGAAAGATGGGAGCAGATGGTTTTGAAATATAAAATTACAAGTTTGTCCTCGAACTTCCAAACTAGACATGAGATTGGACATGCCTTTCACTAATATTACAAAAAGTGTCATCGTTTTTAATGACCTTTGATCAAAACCCATGGATGATTGAGATTAGTCTTCACGGTCCATTCTTATTGGTTCTCATTTGATAGGGTTGGGTTTCAGTGAAGAATGAACGTTATGGTGAGAAGGGTAAGAAGGATCTCAATCCTTGGATCAATCTAATTGAAGAGAACCACTAGATCAATTCCCTTCTAAAACGTAATTCATGGGTTGTTTTGGGATCAAAAGTGATCAAGGATCTAAATCCCTTCTTACATTTCTCACCTTAACTCATATTCTCATACGATTCTTCATCATATATGACAATGATTAAATGTAACAACAATTTCTAAATCATGAGTCATTTTGTAATGATTGTTAAATTTTTAAGAATGTTTTTTTTGTTTTTGATTAACCTGGATATCCAACCTGCTATGCGAGCCGACTAATCCCAGGCCAACCACCTGCTTTGCAGATAGTCCGGAGTCGCCGCATTTGAACCTCCGTAGCCATAAGGGGATTTTTATTTCTCCTTGGATTTAAACCTGGGACCTCCTGGTACTTTTGACCTTTGGAGCCAAGTTTAAATCAATCAGACACCACCCTTGTAGTTAAAAGAATGTATTTTAGACAAGATAGTTTAGATGATACCATAAAACTTGTTGCATTTAAAATTAGTTTACATAAACGAGTCGATCATCAAAATTGGCACCTTAACCACTACATATCCGCATCATGTAACATCTTAGATTTTGGTATTTGGGTGTTTTATACGGGTTATAACTTAAAGTTATATAACTTAAAGTTATATAACTTTTCGTCCCAATTGGCTGGACCATACATTCACCAAAACCGACAAAAGTTCCAAGATTTTATACATATTTAACCTTTTGAATCAACTTAAAATTAACATACAATGACCAAAAACCCTACTAATTAAATGTTACCTTAAAATTAGTGTACAGTTACATTTTCTAAGTATTCCATGATTTGATTTTATCACTTGTAATAGACGGTTACATGTTCATAAATGAACATGTGGACATGACATTGAACCTACTAACTGAACTTCCATGATGACACGGCTGGAGAGAAAAGAAACGTCTGTATTCAACCACATAATTTATTTTGTACACAACAAAGCAGATTAACACTTCTTGGATCAAGATAATGGATTTATTACTTTTGGGCCAACATTGAATATTATTGGTAATTGGGGCATGAAGTTTGGTTATAGAATTGGGCATAGTCTTGTCCAATATAAATTAATTGAGCTTAATGGGCTGAGCCCATGTGTATAAAAAGAGGTTGAAGTTGAACCAACCTTCTATTTCCCTAATTTTAGTCCCTGGGATTTGAGAAAGATTGTAATTTTAGTCCCTATAGTTTATAATCTATTACTGTTTTTATTTATGAGACTAAATATGTTAAAACTCCTCAATTTTAATCTTTTTGATTTTTTTAATTTATTAAATATATTTTTTGATTTCTTTTTTGGTATTTTTGTCTTTTTGATTTAATAAAACTATATATTTTTTTGATAAAAAAGTTAATAGATAAAAAAACTATATTATTTTGTTATTGTTTATGAAAAAAGAATTAAAATGTTTTCAAAACAAATAGTTTTTTGTTTATATTTTTGATCATTATAGTTTTAATTTTTTATGAATTAAATGTTTGCCACTAACATCGTTTGAAATTCAAATGCAAGTCGTTGAGTATGTAACACCCTCATTTCACCATGAAAAATGTTATGTAATTTAAAACGAATTCTCCAAAATGACTCTAAAATAATGGCTAAATCAAAAACCTTAAACCCTTTCGCAGCAAAAGTCTTCAAAATCCATAGACATGTAACTTGAAAGCTAACCCGTCACATATCAGGTTAAGTTACAACTGATTCATACATAATCATCTAAACAAAAGACTGGATTTAAGATAATAATAATAGGCAAGTCTCTAAGTGCGTCATTTGCCCTTATCCAACCTCGAAGGCTCGAACTATATGGCCCTAAAATTGATACTATAGTCAGCTTATAAAACTCGGTAAGTTCATCATACATGTCAACTTGTAAACTCTATATCAAATAGTATGCATTTTCTAAAAACATGCAACATTGAAAGAAACAAGACCTCATAACCGTCTCGTCGAGTAGGCACTGATAAATTGCAAACATTTGTTGGGTGTGTACAACTCACCTATAGCCAATAACCCGTTACGGGGTCGTGCTGCAATATCACAGGCATTCCCTGGTGTATACGGCTCACACAAAACCAGTCACCTATTCTGAGGTCATGCCTCCCTTCAAGTGTGACAAACCAAACTGACATCCCATACTCTAAACTTGTACCACTTGTACAAATTAAACCAACTGAAAACTTAATCATGCTAAATATGTTTAAAAATCGAAAAGCAATTAGTATGCATGCTCCACAAAGCTCCATATACATGTAAACATATAATCAATGTGATGTATTTAAATCAAAATTATGCACAACATTGACCTCTACAGAATCATATCATGATAAAATAACTTTGTACATATGTATGCATCTTATTGTAAGTCTCATGAATACTTACATAATTGTGTGTAGGTCGTCTACTGCTAGCTCTCATATGAAAAATCTATACAATTCATACCACTATGTCCAATTAATGACTTAATTTTTCTCCAAAAGTCAACTGTGGTCAATGCGAGCTGAACTAAAGTCAAACTCCATATCTAAGCATTCTATATTCATCAAATAACTCAATTTGTTCCCTATCATTAAAATCCACATGAGTTAAACTAGTCAAAAGTCAATTCTTAGTCAATCCGATCAAACCGACCAAGTTTAGTCAAACCCTAAACCTATAACTCAATGACCTCCCAAAACGTCAAATTAATTATTTTTTAATTATATAAAATAAAATGGTTCCTAGCTCAAATCTCTCCTAACATCATTTTTAACTATTACATCACACGCAGGTCATCCTCTTGCAGGCATGGTTGCACGTTTCTGGCATTATCAAGCTCCATTTTCTGTTGTTTTTAGCCCTTTTTCTTCGTTACACCAATCTTTTGGTAACATTTTTACCAACATTTTGACATAAGGAACTCAATTTTCATCAAGTAATAAGTTTCATTTTCTCATTTAAAGTAAGTAAAGGCGAAAAGGGGGAGAAAGGACTGTCGATCTGTGATCAAAGAAAACTATACCTGAACAATGGGGTACAGATTAACCGGCACAAAAGCCGGACATTACAAGCTAATATAGAGCCTCCGCCCTAGGTTTGTACAACTAAAACCCGACACTTTTGAACATTGGTTTTTGGACCATAAAAATACAAATATGAGACGAAAGTCTACTAGGGACCGATAGATCTACTAAAATCGAATCTAACGATATAAATAACTCGAAGATTGGTTTGGTAAGTTACCTTCAATGTTTGAAAAACCGAGAAACTCCACTCCTTGTTTCCAACTCCAATTTCTCTCTCTATACATGATGGTTTTTTTTATTGGGAAAAGTCTAAAAAAAACTCAATGGACTTTAGTGTTTGAAATTATTAAGTCCTTGGACAATTTTTAGGAACAAATAAGTTCTTAGACATTCTAAAACCTGTTAAATAACTCCTTGAACTTTCTAAAACTTGTTAGATACATTCTTATGACCTATAAAATCAATTAATGTGGTAAAATATGGAAAAAGACTGAAAAAAAGCCAATGGACTTTCAAAAAAATAAAAATATATTTATTTTTAATAAAAATAAATTTAATCAGTAATTGTTTTTAAATCTTTTTTTAATTTGAAAAATCACATGCGAAATATATTTTATTTTTAATTAAAATAAATTTGATTAGTAAGCCTAAAAATTATTTTTTTTAGTTTGAAAAATCATTAAGAGAATATATTTTATTTTTTATTAAAAAGTATTATCAAAAATCTAATTATTTTTGTATATGTAATTATTTTTTGATATATTTGTTTCATTTTATAGATTTAAATACTCTTTTGGTTTAAAAAACGTTTAGGAACTTGATCGCTCAAAATATAAATGTCCATTAAATTTTTTTTCTGATTTTTTTCATTAATTTACACCACATTGACCAGTTGTATAGGTCATAAGAATGTATCTAACATGTTTTGGAATGTCCAATAACTTATTTCTTCCAAAATATTGTCCAAAAACTTAATCATTACAAACACTAAAGTCCATTAAATTTTTTAGATTTTTCCCTTTTTTTTATTCGTAATGGATGAAATGTTCCGAATTCTTTTCTCTACATTTATATCATTTTGTATTATTTAGTTGACGAAAAGAGCCAATAGCGAGTTAGAATGGTACGGTTGCTATCTAAAGATCTGATTTTTAAGACATGTTCTTTAGGCAGGATAGGTCCCTTAACTATAAAGTTATGACCTTTTACCCCCTCCTAAACTTTCAGACTTTTACATTCGACCCCTTCTTTCAATACTTTGGCCAACTTTATATTTTTACCCCTCCTAACATAATATTTTACATTTTCGGTCCAAGGTAAATAAAACGAGCATACCGTTGGAAAAATCTATAACTTTTTCATAAAACATTATGTATTTTATAATTAAGTTAATATGTTATATTGCCACTTTATCTTCATCAGTGAAGTGTTATTTAGTTAACGTCTAGCTGAAAATGGGCAGAGTAAGTTAATATGTTATATTGCCACTTTATCTTAATATATGAGCTACTACGAGCATCTCTAACAGTTGTGTTATATTTTCTCTCTAATATTTTAAATTTAGAGATTTTTTTTTTTCGTTTTCTCTTACACTTTTCTCTATTGTAGAAGAGAGTTTAGCATAGTTGTTGAAACAAATTTTTCTTAAATATTGAAAAAATATAAAATAACATAATAAGCTAATATAAGATGACGTGATATCTGGATGAAAAGAGAGTTTTATGTAATATAAATATTCGAAAAAAAGGTACCATGATAATTCTATGACGATGTGTAATTTTTTTGTTAGATAAAGACGAATAATATAATATCAACTGTACCTAGATATGTTTTGCAATCAATTTATTGTTGTACATCAACATCGTATACAAAATCGTTCTTGTTGAATAATATATTTATGTTGAACAAGTGATTGTTAATTCAATGTAAACATATATATATATATATATATATATATATGTGTGTGTGTGTGTGTGTGTGTGTGTGTGTGTTTATCTTTAGCGGTGGGTCTAAACTAAAGTATCAGTATTATAAAGTAAAGGTGATTTTAAATGAACTGTTTTTACGTTTGATTTGAATCTTTTTCATATTTTTTATACATCAATATTAAGTTTTTCAACTTTTTGCGTAGCAACTCCCTGTAATCGATTTGTTAGAACATCCACAATGATCATATCTGTTAAAAAAAATCGTTTTGAAGACGGTCAGTTTTCCACCGAACGTTTTTTTTTCCCAAAAACTTATTATACAAGCCTCCTCCAAAAAGATAATGCTTTGTAAATATAACTGTTATTTTATAAACGTAAATAATTTATCCTCATTTACCCGAAATAAGCCCCCCTCTTATGTGTCTAACCGATGGTGGACTTGATATGGTATTGAGTTTTTTTCCCTTCAATACCATATACCAACCAATTATAATTGATACTCAAAATTTTATACCATGTATCTACTAACTATAGTTGTACCAATTTAAATGATACCCATTTTTTTTAGGTTGGTACTGATTTTGTACTAAATTCAAGTTATATAGATGAAAACTTGTCATTTTGTTCAAATTTTGAGTTTCTTGGTAACACACATGATGTTTAAGATTTCTAATTGCAACGAATAAAATTTGCAAGCATTTGAATGCTCAAACAAACTAGTTAAAATTACAATCTTTAATATTCAATAGACAAAAAATATAAAAATTATTAAATAAGTCAGTATCATGGTACTAACATGATATGCAACTTTCAGTACCGTGTACCAACCCAGTTAGCATAGTTGGTATTGTACTAACAACCGATTTTAATTAGTACAAATTAAATTGGTAAAGTTGGCACACATATTGATTCGGTTGATTTTGATACAAAATTGTTACTCCTATGTTCAATGATCGATATCCGTGCCATTTTAATCAACTTGACAATAGTCTTTAGAGAAATTAATTAAAATAGTCATTTTGATCGCATAATTTCACCTCTCAGTCATTTCTCTCCAAGAATTACACAAATGACACTACCTCAGTAATTTTTGACAAAATAAATATTTTTTTTACCCACGCCTGCAAATTTCTTTTACATAATGATTAAGAGGTTCTTATGATATAGTATAAAATCAAATATAATTGTTTGGTAGTTGTTTACGATGAAATTAGGGTGCTGAATGGTTAAAGGAGACCCATGATACAAAATCATTTAGAGGGTTTTGGAACCATTAAGAGGCAAACTTTTTTTTTTGTCAAACAAGATTTACCTCTTAACGATTCAGATGTTGGCTCTTAATGAAACTATTAAGAGGTAAACAAACAACCTCTTAATATTGTATTATGTTTAAGGTGTTGAACGGTCTACCCCCAATCATCTTAATTAATAGAGTATTATATAATGAGATTTTAAGTTTATATATGAAAGGCAAAGTTCAGAAAAACTTAACGAATTTTTTCATTTTTATGGATTAAATTTCTGAACAGTAAATAAGTTATTGAACTTTCTGATTTTAGATATTTTAAGTCCATGAACATTCTTTTTGAATAAATAAACAATCCAGTTTTTAAAAATTGGTTGCGTATATCCTTTTAATCCAAAAAAGTTACCTCTAAGCTGAAAAAGTTTTAAATTAAAAAAACTAAATCAGATTTATCGTTCCCAAACCCTACGTTATTCAAACTCCTTGCACCTAGTGATAATAGCTGCTCCTCACCACCCCTTGTCACACTATCATCGAACCTTCTTCCCATGCCTAGACGATGATAAAGAGCAGAAGAGTGACGAGATGGGGCGATGACGGGGAATGATGGGTTTGGTTACGAGAGATTTGAATGATATGGTATTTGGGAACTGTAAAACTAATATATGTTTTTTTTTTTACTTTAAAACATTCATAATCGGTTACAAGTAGTTTTTTAGGTTAAAATGATGTAGGTAACCAATTTCTAAAAGTTTGATGGTTTATTTATTCAAACAAAAAATGTCCAACGACTTGATCATTCAAAATGAGAAAATTTAATGACTTGATCATTCAAAACCAAAAAGTTTGTTGAATTTTTTAGAACTTTTCTCTATATAAAACCAACAACTGCAGGTCTTATAAAAATGCATAATAATAAACTGTTAAAACGAAGTTGAACAACTGAATAGGCCACAAGAAAATCGTTTGTTCCAGATACATAAGCAAATCCATTTTCTTCCGGTTCGCTTATCCCATAAACTACAACACACTTCTAGCTTATATCATGACTTTTGCTCGCTTATCCCTAGCTCGATGCACTCAACTCACTTCACCTACGTAACATGCCGACAACATTTCATTCAGCTCAGTTTCATGATGTAAACGTACATAGAGTCGACGACTGAACGGACATTTGTATGTATATACATACACACACGTATATACATACACATCCTTACATTTCACAAATCAACATAACTGCACAAGAAGTGAGTCTTGAATAGGAGACATATCGCAAACGTAATGGATGGTATTATTAAAACGAACAACCATACCTCATGTTAAATGCACCACATGGTGGGTTTCAGAAGATAAGTTAAACTCAATAATTTAAATTGACTTTTCAAAATTCGATGAATTTATTCTCATTTAAAGATTTGAAAATACATTACAAAAATACAGAGTATCAACAACGGAAATTTCCTTTGCAAATACGTCGCTAAAAAGGTCATCCGTCGGTCAAATACTCGTAGGTAATGCTATCAGCGAGGGATCAACGATGGATTTACGAGGGATATTTTCAGTGACGGATCCGTGAGGGAATGTATTTCTTAAATTCAAGATTGGGAAAAGTAGAAATATTCATGTAATCTAAGAAGAAACCATAGGTTCATAAACACGTACGTTTCTTACAAAGCTGCAACACAATAATTTGTGTTGGATAGGATAAGAATGGTTTCAAAATGTCAAAGGCAATTAATGAATTAAAGCTGATCCCAGCGATCCTCACCAGCCAACCAATTTGCAATAAAATCTCAGCTCTGTGAATCTTTCTATAAATAGAGAAACGTTAACACACTGGTTTCTTCATCCTTTCCTTTTTCAGAAACAATTCAATATGGCTTCAAAGACATTCCTTCTTCTTGCCCTAGCTTTTGCTGTTGTTCTTCTCGTTAGCTCCCAGATCGCTGCTGCTAAGGACTTGGATGAAAGTGAGTAAATTTCATCTCTTTCTGAAATCTTCATTTTTACGTAACCTTTTCATCTTCAGTTTCATGAACTATTGGATCTTGGAATACATAATTATGGATGAATGTTATAATATATACGTTTATGGAATGATGCAGGCGAGGTAGAAGATGCCAAGTATGGTCGTGATGACCGTGGGTACTACAATGGGGGTGGTCGTGGAGGTTACAACGGAGGTGGACGTGGAGGGTATAACAACGGTGGCGGTCGTGGAGGATACAACAACGGAGGTGGCCGTGGAGGGTACAACCATGGTGGTGGGCGTGGAAGAGGATATTGCAGGTATGGTTGCTGCGGTGGCGGACGTTACTACAATGGAGGGTGCAGGTGTTGCAGCACTTTAGCAGAGGCAACTGCATACAAACAAGCTCATGAGGCCCAGACTCACAACTGATCGATCTTGGCATCGTAATCGAACCATCTTGTTACTTATACGTGCTGCTTCAATATATATATGCAACCAAGCCATTCGTGTTTGTATGCTATATAAGTGTTAGAAGAAAAGAAACCAGTGGGATATGTGTGCATGCTCGCTTTCTATTTTGGTTTAATTATCTTTGTACAATAAAAGAAAACCTTTGCCTCCTATCATCAACATGTGCGAGAGGTTCTTCACCTAAATGCTTACCCATTAAGCTCAGTCAATACTATGATTTATTTTATCGGGTAAGATCGTAGTACATCAAAGTGGTATAGTATTCAACAATTTACCCGATAAGTACTTACCTAGGTAAGAGTCGTCACCCTCACTTAAACGACCCCTGAAAGTGACAAGATCGACAAAAAGTATAAAAGTGTCTCAAAACATGCCAAAAAGGATGTTTTGGGGTCGAAAATCCGGTAGGCCCCACGTGGGGTGAACCCAAGGCATGATCATGTTCTTAGATTAGATTCGACGTATTGTGGATTGAAATGGAGACTCGTATCAAAAGTTATCAAGGCTCCGTCTTCGACGCTTAGACTCGCATTAAGATTATTCATAATCTTTAGTAAGACATCATTAATTAAAGACAACCAATAAATACATATCTAACAAAATTAACAAGCATTACAAAAGAAACACCATAATTAAATATCAAAATCATAGAAAAATACTAAAATTGCTTAAAATTACGACACCAAAAGCCTCGAATGAGTCGCCGGGAATAATCAGTGAGTAGTCAAAAGAAAGTTAAATGCTAAACTCGACATTATTAATAACCATCTAAAAACAGATGAAAAGATATAAAATAAAAATGTTGAATTAAAAAAAAATCCTTCCTTTTGTGTATTTAATTTTGTTTCATTGTTTTTTAACTGATGTTCCTTGCATTTTATATCCCAAGTTACTGCTAGTTTAGCGGGTATATCTTTCATATAAAAAGAAAACTTATGAAATTGAGCTGAATAAGTACATGGACTCTATTCGAGAATGAATAGGTCCGCTCCTACTGTAGACGGATTTATTTATAGTAATTAGTCAACATTAATGTAAACCAATATTTCCCGTGGATGTTAACACCCGCTTTGATGGCGACGACCTCTTCAATGATACGGAAAAGTACTTCATTAATTCATTTATTTTCTAAATCGTCTGTCATCTTTTTAATTATTAATTTTAATGAAGTAAAGATTTTAAATCTGTGGGAGATTAATTACATTCTTGTATATTGCTAAATGCACTCCTATCTAGTATTTTTCATTTTACACACATCAACATTATAACTCATTTTTTACATTTTTAATACATGAATTGATCTTATTTTGACATTAAAGATGGTGCAAATAGCAATCCTCTTTATTTTTCACTCTTAATTATAAATCCACATAATATAATGATTCAAGGATGTTGTTGGGTTGAAATAATTTAACACGACAAAAAGAATATCTCATACTTCATTTAGAGAACTAAAAAAGTATTATATGATCCATAAAAAAACAGAATAAATCACTTACAAGTTTAGCCAAAATAAAAAATAGATATGTTTGATCTTTAAAACGGGCAAAAATTTCAGTAGATAACGCAAATATTGGGTAATGACTTTGTCTTATGTCTATTGATATATGATAAGACGTGTAAAAAGAGAGCTACAAAGGCGACTTTGGTGGGCAGTCATAAATGAAGTAGAACGCATGGCTAAACAATATATCTATACTATATTGTTGGTCCCAAAAGGGTCTACAAGAATACTAAACAGTTTGTAGAAGG
>NC_037529.1:65546813-65548715 GCF_001531365.2 Cynara cardunculus var. scolymus
ACAAGATTGAGTAATTTCATTCCATTTTAAACGCTTTGGAATTTGAACTTTAGTGTGTAGGGGATTTGATTCAAATATTATTGTTTCATCTCTTGGACTAGATAATTTAGTTTTTGGTTCAATTGTTGTAGACATAGTTTTATAACATACTCTATATATAGCTGCAGCAGCTTGAGTACTTCCCGAAAATTCTAAATTTTTTGTCTTAATTGTTAAAACTAAAGTATCTAAAATATTTGGATCAAATAATCCTACTGAAAAATTGGGATAACAATTAAAGTAAATTGGACCATTAGAAATATTAGTTTCAGCTATTGCTAATATTGAATTTTGGAAATTTGTATGCCTAGCATCTCTTAAGATTAACAAGAAAGATATATATATATATATATATATATATATATATATATATATGATTTATTTGATTTTATAGTGAAATGATGTTAAGGCTTTATCAATTACCATCCAATAAAACTCACAAAGTAGGATTTGGAGCAGTAGTATGTAGAGATTGTGACATGTTGGATATGATGTAACCCAAAAGCCAATCTTTATTTATAATAAATTGCTTCTTATATTTCTTTTTATTTTATTTGATAACAGATATTTCAAAGAACCCTTTGTAGAGACCAAGTTTTCACGGAAACTTTTGCTGGCAGAAAAGTTTGACGGCAAAAGGTTTTGAGTTTTTGCCGGCAACTTTCGAGACTTTTGCCAACGACATTTTCCTCCAGCAAAAGTAATTACTTTTGTAGTGCTTCTTGGCGCTGATATGACTTTCTTTTTGTTACTCATGTCGCATAAAAGGTCAATTAACTCGTAGTAATGACTAATAGGTGTTTAAGTATGTTGTTGCAATCATACCACAACCTGACCAACCTAATTTGCACCAAGTAAACTTATCCCAACCTGTACGGATTGGGTTGAGCTATGCGGTAAAGTTTTTAACGAGTTAAGATTATTTTCAAACCGCCCTAGCTGGATTGGGTTGTTCAAAAACCTTCAAACAACCCAAACCAACCCATGGGCACACACCTCGACTGACCTCATGTGATCTTGATAATAAATGATAACGATCAAATGTTTTTTATATCTATATATAGTTAATTTGATACTAAATATAGATATATTTTTTGAAAGTTTTATGACATCTTCAAATTTATATTCTATTGAAAAATAAAAACATTATTGTTTTCTCAAAATCATGTAAATCATATTATGTCGACAGTGACAAAAAATAAAATAGAATATTAAAATCGAAATTTACCTCGTTACATTATGCACGAGTGTGTTTCTAGAATTTAATGAATGTTTATGATCTTATACCATTTAAAAATACAAATATTTGTTTAACCGGTAATTGAGGATTAACATGTGTGTTTTTAAGAGCATATACTTTGAAATAAACTATGATAAATATTTGTTTGATTAAATAAACTACTATTATTATTTGTTTTTGTTAATAATTGCACAATCTTTTTAAAATTTAGAATTAGTTTTTTTTAAAGTATATTATTAGAATTAATTATATTTTAAAAAAGCAACGTCAAAATAGCGGTTAACGTCTAAAAATTATTCTTATAATAATTTGAAGTAATAATCATGTCACAACAAAACGCAAATTTAGCTCAACTTATTGTTTATTTCAAAAGTAATTTAAATTATTTAACTATTTTCGCTAAATACTTTTTTTTAATGTAATTGAGTTTTATGACACCAAAATGAATATATATATATATATATATATATATATATATAGGGTATATTTCTTTTACAACCTTGTGTATTTGTACAACCCTTGCAACCTAATTAATTGAGATATTTATAGAAATGATGGGAGTTCATTTATTATGATTTGAATATTTATGGAATATGAATAGAGTTCATTAATTATGATTAATA
>NC_037529.1:65548815-65557052 GCF_001531365.2 Cynara cardunculus var. scolymus
TATATATATATATATATATATATATATATATATATATATATATACTATCTTATTAAGCAAATTTAGCAAAAGTCTTAAAGTCTTAAAATACTAAATGACCAAGATACCCTTTAGTCACTTTTTTACTTTTTCACCCCTTCCTCTCCTCATATACACTCACCCCCTCACATATACACTCACCCTCTCACAACCAATTTTTTTAAAATTATAATTTTAAATTTACATTTTATACCCCTATAATTAGTTAATTAATTTACTTTACGTTATTTAATTTTAAACATTTATCAAATTAACATACACAATCGTATATAGGGGTGAGCATAGGCGGGTACTCGCCCTTTTTGACAGGAACCGGAACCGGAACCGGCGGTTCTTGAGATATTGGAACCGGAACCGGAACCAGTTAGAGCGGTTCTTAGATTTTTGGAACCGGAACCGCCGGGAACCGGTTCTGGTTCCGGGTACCCGCTTCCTAAAATATTAAAATATTGTTATTTAGAAATAAAAATAAAACATTGCCAAAACACTAATTAAATAAGCAAGAATACAAATTATATAGAATAATGGTTACAAATATTGTTTAACGATTACAAACCATAATAGACTAATAGGAAATGTTCAAAGTTTAACGATTACATATCATAATGGTAAATATTCAAAGTTTAACGATTACATACTATGAATCCAAGTGAATACACAATTTGAAAAAATGCGAATCATTTTATATGAAGAATTTAGATGAAGAATGAAGATGACGACGTGCTTTCAAGATGTAAACCTAATATAAATTTGGTATTAAAAAATAATAATTATTTTTTTATTGAAAAATACCGGGTACCCGACGGGTAACGGTTCCGAAAAATTGAGAACCGGAACCAGAACCATTCTCAATCGGTTCCGTATTTTAGGAACCGGAACCAGAACCACTCATATCGGTTTCGATTTCGGAACCGGCGGTTCCGGTTCCGTAGCCGGGTACCCGGTTCCGTTGCTCACCCCTAATCGTATATCAAATAAAACATGTTTAAAAATACATTTTTATTTTAACAAGTTACACAATTATAATCGTCTCGTTAATATCTTTGAAATGAGTCCAATATTGAATATTTTTGACTTAATTATATTATTATATATTATATATACTGTGAAAAAATATATTTAATATTTACGATTTATACTTTTATAGTTATTTATTTATATATATACTATATATTTTGGGATTAGGCTGTCCAAATTGCACTGTATAATATGTTCCGAATTAATATGTTCTAAATTAATATGTTCTTGGGTTTTTTTGAAATATATATACATGTATTAATTCAACCCTAAATTGAGTTTCTGGACAAGAAAGAGGGTAAACAGTTGAAATTTCATTCTAAAACCCATATTTTTTGGTCTTTTTATGACTTATGATCTGTCAAATTTGTAGTTTTCTTTATTGGTTTTGAGTGTTTATCTTAAAACTCAAGTTTCTTGGTTCTTTGCTCTTTGTGTAAATCGATCACATTTATGGAGACGTTTAAATATGTTGGATTTTAAATATATTGTATATTAAATTGTCATACAATTTTTTTTTATCGATAGTCTGTAATTGGAACCATAACTCTTATTTATTCAAATTGTATTAAATATGTAAAGACCAAGTGTAACATATATCATCATTAAATCTTATCTTATAAAATCAGTGGAACTTCAAAATCGTTAAAATTCATGGCTCCCGCCGCATTGCGCGGGTACATAGCTAATATATATATATATATATATATATATATATATATATATATATATATTGGGAGGTTCGGGGGAAACCTCAAAAAATGAAAAACTGAGGAACACGTCGGTAATCTTTTATCCTGATGGTATGCACATGTATATAGAAGTAATTGAATTTGTTTCTTAGTTTATATGCACGTGTGCTTTATGCATATGTGTGTATATGCACGCGTGCATATTACAAATTACCAGTATGCACATGTGCATACCTCTAAATGAATAACTATCAGATTGTTCCTCAATTTTTCATTTTTTAAGAGGTTTTTTTTCTTGAACCTAAATAACGATTAGTTGTACATGCTAGAATGATACTTATTTCAGAAAAATAATAAAATGGTCAAATTATGCACAAAATCACGTGTGATTTTACATTAACGGGCAAAAAATGGGCGGACGACCCTATAGCCGCGTGTCAAGGTCGCATAGCAAGGCCGCGTGAATCACATGTGATTTTGTACATGATATTAGTGTAAAATTAAATGTGATTCGACCATTTTTCGTATTTTTACTTAAATAAGTATCATTCTCATACGAATCCGACTCTATATATACAGATGATCAAATGAGAATGCTAACTATTTAACAGAATTTACGAAAATGGATAAATCACGTGAAAAATCACATGTGATTATACATTAACAGCCAAAAAGAAGTGTGTGGATGACTTTGGCCTCGTCTTCAAAGCACGGGACAAAGTCGCATGAATCATATTTGATTTTATACATGATGTTAATATAAAATCGCATATGATTCGATTGTTTTCTTATTCTATTAAGTAAGTACTGTTCTTATTTAAATCCCACTACATACATCTAACATATATTTCGTACTGAAAAGGAAAATCAACACTTAGTAGGCTACACGACTGATCATTGTTTAGTAAATGGGCAATCGATAATTTATGAAATTATATATATATATATATATATATATATATATATATATATATATAATTATATATATATATATATATAGATGTATATTATGAGATAAAAATATTTTATGAATATAATAAAATTATAAAGGAGAGGCTTTAGGTGGTACATCTACTTATTTAAATAATACGGATAAGGTTTGGGTTACATAATATGATTTGGTGGAGTTGTTTAGAAATATGAATTACAACACCATTTTGTGTTTTTTAATTATTAATCATTATTATTATTATTTTAAAATATAACCAAAAATCAAAACTCAACAATAATTAATTCCCAATCTTGTTAAATTAATAATCACGATTCCGATCACTTTTAAAATATATTTTGGGAATTAATAATTAAAAAAAAAAACTTATTTAACTATTTATATAATTTTTATTATATTTATTTAAATTGTAAATAGTGACTTCGAGACTATATATAATATACATTGTTGCTGACGGTAGCAGTGACGATAGCCAAACTTCAGGGACCCACCTGTGAACTTCCACGTAGGAGTGTGGATGTGGGGTCCATTTATGTGGCAGAGTGGGATCTTGTCTTATCTGCATTTATTTCACGGTAGCGGTGTTTGTACACTTCAAGTTGCTGAAATCCAGACTGTTGATTTCATTCCTTAGATTGCTCCTGCAACTGCCACGTGTTCTACATGCAATACACCCTTCAGTTCCTGTGTTCCAACTCCCACATCAAAACCTCTCTTTATTATTGACGTCATATCTAGTACAAATAATGTTTTCTTACTATTGATCAGGTATTTTTTATAATAATTTATAAATAATGAAATCCAATTCCATTTCAAATCCTACAAAGCAAATAGATGATTTCAAATATATTTCAATTCAAATTCCTTCAAATCTAAATCTGTCCATGAAATCTAAATCCCTAAAAAACAATCCTGCAAATCAAATGGACTATCAGTATCGATGAAATGAATTTAAAAATGAAAAACTATAAAGACATCTTGTCACTATATATTTTTCTCATAAATGGAACCTTGATTGAGATTATGTTTCAATTAAAACAGTTTTATATAAAAGATGTATGGACTTATCTTTTGTCCTCCTTGTCCAAGTCTTCTCCAACACCAACCATCTTCTCCACCAGTATCTTCTCAGCTGTCGGCCGCCTTCTCCACCACTGTCACCGTCTACGGCTTTTAATAAAAAAATCCCTAATGCCAGAAATGTCGTTGGTTTTTATTTAATTGTTTCTAGTCCATGAGAAATAGTTAAAATAGTCCAACAATAATAACCCAATACATGCTATACATAATCTTGTGTCCTAGCCTCCTAGGGTTCTGTAACAAAAAAGAGAAGTCCACAAAATACAAAGGCAAGAGAAAAGAGAAAAACTTCGGTTGCACATTTTGGGCAAAGCGAAGCTACCGTTTCATCTATTTCTGGAGTTTGAACCGTTATGTGTGATAGCTTCACGAAGTCTTTATCTACATTCTAAATGGTGGAGATCGGTTTTAGAGGTTTAGAAATCGTCATTTTGCTGTTTGAAAGATTGCATCTTTTCTGGGTGATATTTCTTCCTCTTTTCCTTTTGGTTTTATTCCATACTCCTTGATGATTTGTTCCAAGAATATGATGATAATTTTTTGCCTCCAGTTTTATCTAGAAAAGATTTTGTATTGTTTATTGGTTGTAGTGGACTTTAAGCGGCCTTAGATTTATACTTTGAAGTCTAAAGATCAAGTATTAGATGTATTTAAACAATTTCATGCCTCAGTAGAGACATATACAGGAAAATACATTGCGGCTTTTGATGCTTATTGTAGAGAACAAGGTATTCGTCACCAAACGACTCCTTTGAATACATTGTAGTTGGATGGTTTATCAGAGTGGAAGAACAAAATATTGGTTGAGCGAGTCAGATGTTTGCTCTCACATGCAGGGTTACCAAGTTCTTTTTGGGGTGAAGTTTTGAATATGGCGGTACATTTTATTAATATAACCCATTGTGTTCCTTTGCATTGTAATGTTCCTTAAAGGGTTTGGAACGACAAAGATTGTTCATGACGTCACTTACGGGTCTTTGGATGCAAGGACTTTGTGCATATTCCTATAGGTGAAAAGTCAGATTGATGTGAAGACTAAGCCATATGTATTCCTTAGTTATGGTCAAGATGAGTTTGGTTACAGATTATATGATCCTATTCAGAAGAAACTTTGTTCGAAGCCGAGATGTAGTTTTCATGGAAGATCAAACTTTGAAAGGTGTTGAGAAAGAATAGACGATTTCTCAACATAATGATGATCCTACTGATTTGGATCCAGTTCCTATGCATGTTAAGGCACATGAGGGAGATGGTGTTCAGGATGATGAACAAGATGAACTAAATATATGAATGTTTATCAATTTTGTGCAACATCCACTGTAAGAACGACCATGAATGGTTAGAAAGGGGATATCGATGTATCAAACAACCAAACATCAATCAAATCCAAATTCATTAAACAACAATCAAAACGTGTTGTTAAAATTTACACTCCTGTAGATAAATCCCTATTGAGCCTATATCAAGCTACACAATACTACGAGTGAGTTTTAATTGGAGCATGAAACTTAACCACAGAACAGTTCAAATTATCAAAACTTACAACATGGTAATAAATCGACATGCATGAAGCAAACTATGTTGAATTCATATCATGTAGCTTAATTATCTTGAGTTTATATCAAGCATATGATTTATTTTCCCAAAATACCCTTTACTAAAACCCTCGTTATTTCCAATATCCCTATCACTTTAGCCTATGGGTGCTAAACAACCCTACCAACCTGATCAACCAAACCCAACCCAACGCGAAATAGCTCAACCCGAAGCAACCCGATGTCTAATCGAATTGTAAAATTTTCACCATAGGCATTGAGTTGATACTGGGTTACTATTATTTGAACCAAACCCAACCCGATAAACCCGATATCCTTTTACTTCTTAGATTTAATATGATTGTTGAATTTCTATTAATATATACGTTAGACAATTGCACTATCACGTATGCTCTTCATTTACACATATTTTCAATCTATTCACATATTTATATAACTCATTCGTATATATATTCAGTAACTGTGAACATATATGTGTAAATTGAGAAAATTAACTAAATATGATATACATAAGCAGTATGAATAAATTGTATCAAATGGTTGATGATGAAAAGGAAATTATGAGTAGAGAAAATAACATATTCAAGGTTAGAAGAATATTTTAATATACCAAAGTATCAATCCGACCAAACCGGACCAACCCGTATGGTTTGGGTTGGGTTGGGTAAAGATTTTTTAAACTGCAAGCTTTGAGTTGAGTTGTTCAAATGTCTTCAACTCGATCAACCCAACCTATAAGCACCCATACTAGCTTACTGAATCTCTCAAAGAACCTCGTATTCACTATCAGTATTCGTAAAAGATGGGTGAAATGTCAGAACATAAGTCATACCCAATAATTTCACTTATTTATGTATAAGAAGGTATAAGATGAATTAACATGTGCATTGTTTTCGAACAGTGTCATACATAAAAAACTTCTTTTCATTGTATTCTTCTATAAAATATTTCAACATGACAATGTTTTTTTTTTATGAACATGGCTATTTGATTGCCATCCACTCCATGAAATCTCCATGTCGAGATAATGTTTCGCCTTATCAGCTTCAAGCTCTTTAAAAAATATCGTTTAGTTACAACTAATACATCAATCTCTATTCAGATCAACATACTCGTCCCTTGGTGTTATGTTAATTTTAGTTGCATTTGAGTGTTTAGATTAGTTTTTTCGAACATTTTTATTTGTTTTTCCATTATATCTCTAATCACGGTCGGGATTATTATTTGTAATCGTTTTATGCTTCTTGGTATGTGTTTTGTGAAGATTGTGAATGATTTTGAAGATGGTATGGCTGATGAGTTGCTTGGACTGAGGGAAGACATGCAAGAACGAAAGAAAAGTCAAGTGAAGATAGAATGATTGATCGAGGAAGATTTCTTTAAGAAAGCACCAATGAAATGGAGGTTCATAAAACTCATTTTGTCAATCACGTAACCAAAGATGAAGCTGAGGATGGAGGATAGATTACGGATATCATTGGAAAATATGGGGATGGAAGAAATGAAGTTGGAAGACCATGGTTGCTGCACATGCTTCACGGTCGTGAAAAGCTGTATTGCGGGCGTCAAAAGATCTCTTTAAAGCGTGAAGATTTCTTCATAGTCGTGAAACGTTATTCCTGAAATTCATGTTAACTTTATGTTGTTTTACTGGCGTGAATATTTTCCTTGACAGTGAAGGGCACTGGTATCCCATTTTTTTTGGGAGTTTTACCAGACTGTTTATCTGCTTTTATGGTTTTTCTTTCAGAATTCGACCACCATTAATTAGATCTATTCCCCGAATGCTCTATAGCTTTAGGTTTTTTTTTCTTTCTTCTTTCTCTACAAATCAGTAGGTGAGGTTTAATTTAACTGATCCATGACTGTGGTCCTAACATGAAAATAGTAGGGACATAGATTGAGGAAAATATATGTATTAATCGAGCTCCATCATACAACAGTGAAGTTAAAGTCAACACATAAACTGCTTGAGGACGACTGATTTACTCGATGAAAGCCAAATACCATCACGCATCATCGACAATAAGCAACAGAAAACCGAGAAACACTTGTAGCAAGATAAATAAAAGAGAAACGATACAAACACACAACAAAAACATTAAAATCAACTAAAAGCATTTCCAACGACTTATTCAAAACTTTTTCCAAAAATGAATACAGTAAGAGAAAGAGTGTAAGAGCATCTCCAACAAATAATCTATAATTTCTCTGAAAAATAAAGAATGAAAAGTTAAAATCTCTAATAGAATCATACTCAACTTCAATAAATTCTATATTTTAGAGATTTCAACATTAATTACATTATTAAATATTCTGTAATTTTCTCATTCCAGTACATTTTTAAATTTCTTTATAGAAAATTAATAATTTCATCAGTGAAAAGCTTTAAAATAAAAATTTTCTCGTCAATATTGAGTTACTGAGATTTTTCCCAAGTTGTTAATTTGTAACTTCTCAGTATTTATTTTAGAGTTCATTTTGAGAGTATTTGTTAAAGTTTATTAATATTTTTTATTTTAAAACTAGAAGCGTACTCGCGCAATGCAGCGAGATACGTCATGATTTTAATATTTCATTTTATTCTTTATCTCAGTCGATGTTATAATATGACTTTATGTGATTTTGAGAAAGCGGTGATGTTTTTATTTTTGAATAAAATATATATTTGAAGATATCATAAAAATTTGACAAAAATATATCGATATTAGTAACAAATTAACTATTTGAAATTCCTCATTTTTTGTGTAATTTTTTAATTTAATTTTTCTATAATTTAATTTATATACAATAACGAAGTAATTTATATTTGGTTTAATAATATAATTTTTTTATAAAGATATTAACTATTTATTTTGTTGGAACTCGATAATTATTCTAATTATATTTTAGATTTTTTATATT
>NC_037529.1:65558392-65570837 GCF_001531365.2 Cynara cardunculus var. scolymus
AATAAAACAATTTATTTTTGGTTTAATATTATAAATTTTATAAAGATAATAATTAAGTATTTTGTTAGAATTTAATTATTATACTAATTATATTTTAGATTTTTTATATTTAAAATGAGATATTTATCTTGTATTTGATTGTGTTTATTTGCAGTTAGTTACACGAATTCAGATATAAGATGAAATCGTTTAGGGGTGAATGAGTTTAAGAGTTTTAAGAGTTTTTAAGAGTTTTAGGCAAATGATTTATAAGATAGTATAGATTAATGATTATACTAATTATATTTTAGATTTTTTATATTTAAAATGAGGTGTTTATCCTGTATTTGATTGTGTTTATCTGCAGTTAGTTACACGAATTCAGATATGGGATGAAATCGGATAAAGATGAATGAGTTTAAGAGTTTTAGCCAAATGTTTTATAAAATAGTATAGATAGTATAAATTATATAAAACTAAATAGTTTTTTTATTTATTTTTTATTTTTTATTAATTAGTATTTAATATTCTTAAATATAGAGGATGACATGGTAAGGATTGTGGTGATGGGGTACAGGGAAGCATACCTCATACAAGCATCTGGCTGACATGTCATAAGGAAATATATGAATTTGGAAGCAGGGTTCATCCAACATGGATAAGAGGTAAGATTATGTATATACAAAAGACAAAAGGGATATAAGGTTCTACTTTTTATAATACTCTATTTTTCTATCACACAATATTTATTTATTTTTTTAGATTTATTTTATAAATTGTTTTAATATATATATATATATATATATATATATATATATAATATTAGCAAATATTTATTAAATTAGAGTAAATTACACAAGTCCTATTTATAGTAGTCTTAAACCTTAGCATATTGTCGTCATAATTTGAAAAATTACATTAATACCCCTTACCTGCACGTTGCATACATATATGATACATAATCTTAGAGGTGTTCATCGGTTGAAATCCAACAAAATTAGGTGGATCTGATCCGATCATCCAATGAATATTGGATTTTGTCACTTCGATCTAATCCAATTAACATATGACATTCAATCCAACCTAATTCAATGGATGATTGGATTATTGGATATTAACATTGGTTATCTATTTGATCCATGCATATACATACACACACGTATACATGCATACATACATACAAACTACAATAGTGTTGCTGGGAAAGAAGACAAAGGAAAGAGGAGGGATGGTGTGGGAAGTTAGGTTTAATTAGTTTTCTTTTGCATTCTAAATGCTTATACATATGCTTATAGATTTGTATACAAAAAATGTACAAAATGAAATGCCAAATGACCAAAATACCCCTACATAACTTACATGTGAGGGCCACTTAACAAATGTTTTAACGTTCAATAAGGCTAGTTACCATTCATGTAGGCATCGGAGGCGCTAGCTACCGTAATTTCAAAACTGTAATGGCATGCACAAAGTTTGGGAATACCACAGGGACAATTTACTCATTAAATTATGTGTCACATCAATTTTTTCTTACCAATCCCAAAAATCACCCCTCACTGGATATACAACAATATATCGTATTTATCATTATATTAAAGTTTGAAAATGACGTTTCAAGAATTCCAAAAAAACACCACATGACGAATCTATAAGTTACGTATTTATTGCATTCAGAAAAACCAGTCGACTTATATATTTTTAATAACAATCTTTTGAATAAAATTTTATTGTTGTTGGTTTCCTATGTTTTCTTTGTGTATTTTGAGTACCAAACTATATTGACGATAAAACTTTTACCCAAAAACTATGCTGTAATTTTTTTAAAGTATATAATATTGCATATGTAACAATAAATGTAACAAATAAACCCACTCACCCTTTTTACTTTTGGTAAGTTGTGAATTTTGTTCTTCTGAGAGGATGAATCCCCAGATACTGTTAGACCAATAATCCTTTATATATAACTTATTAAAATTCCACATTTAACCTCCATAAACTGGTCCTAGAACAAGGGCGAACCTGCAGGCATGGGAGCGGGGTCCCATACACCCGCTCAACCTTATTTCGTAAGGAGGAAATTTTTTTGGTACGTAAGGTGCACCCGCAATCATCTGCATTGTAGAAAAAGAAGCGCTTCGCAATGTCAAGAATGATGAGGTCTCATCGAGAACAATTGTAGAAAGTAACTTGTTTTATCGTTGTAATGAAATCGTATTTTTACTTAGAAAGTTAAGCTTTTCGTTTGTGCACTCGCTCACATAAAATCTTGAGTCCGCCATTGTCCTAGAGTCGGACTCATACACGAATAATAACAAAAAAAAAGTAAGAGGATTAAAGGGTGTTTGGGATTGCTTATTTGAAACAAATTATGCTTTTCTACAAAAGCATTTATCAACTTATCATAAGTCAGAAGGGTTTAACTTCTTTAAAAACTTCTTATTATCGGTTTGGTACCGGTATAAGTTGTTTATCCAAACACTCAAAAGTGCTTATTAGCGGTGCCACACCGGAATAAGTCAATAAGTTGTTTTTATAAGCAATCCCAAACACCCCCTAACATGGACCAGAGAATTCATTAAATAATACTTTAAATAAATAATTTCAAAAATAAATTAAATAAGGGAATAAAAGTTATTTAAAATTAGACTTTTACCATTTTTGTTATTTTAATATGATTTAATTTTTTATTTATATTTTCTATTCAATGCCATTTAAAATAAAGGTCTTTAATTTTTATTTAAATAATTTATTTTTTATTTAAGACAATATTTTAAAAAATTATATTTTTTTGTCAAAATCATATGTGATTCACAGTTAATTTATTTTTTTCAATTTTTTTAATAATCACATATAATTTAAAGCATGAAAAACAGAGATTCAAATTAAATATTGAAAAAAAAATAACAAAAATCAAATCACATATGATGTGTAGCAGAACACAACACATTTAATATGTACAAGATCACATGTACTTCAGAATGTGATTCATAATTTACAAATATTAAATATAACCTATATTTCTTTTCCACTTAAATTTTACTATGATCAATATCACACGTGATATTTTGACGAAAATTAATACTTATTTTTTGGAAAAGAAATTGTTGATTAATTGTGGATATCACATGTGTTTTTTGATGAAAATTATAAAAAAATCTTAAATAAATTATTTCAATAAAAAATAAATATTTTAAATCAAAAACTAAATCATGCTTATTTTAAATATCAGAAGAAATAAAAGATTAATCATGCTTAAATCACGAAAGATTGTATAAAAAATCATAAATAAATACCTTAATTAAATGCATTAAATACCCTTTATAGAAATAAATGAATTTCCATATATAATCCACACACAACAAATGACACGTATAACTTTTTAAACGGAGTTTAAGAAAATTTTATTTAAGGAGCCGTTTACTAAATACTTACCCAGTAAGTGCAGATCGGGTAACTTTCCTCACCTGATGCAAATGGCAAGGACTGAAAATCTTGTCCGGTAAAAGCGATGATAGGGATAGAGAGTCTTACCCGGTAAGTGATGGTGATGACTCTTACCCATGTAAACATTTACCAGGTAAATTGTTGCATACGATACCGTTTTAATATATACTATAATCTTATCTGGTAAAATAGATTATAGTGTTGACTACTACCGGTAAGCACTTACCGGATAAATATTTATATAAACAGCCCCTAAGTCGCGATTCAAATAAATGATTGGCACCGAATCATTATCTTATTTAGTTACAATTCTCGTACGAACTTATTCAATTAATTTATAATAATAAAATATTGTCCTATTAAGATGATTTAATAATTATTTTGTATTTAAATGTATTTAATAATTATTTTAAAATAATTTATGTAATTTATTTTACATTATTCCTAAAAGAATTCTTGAAAATTTTGATTTCTTCTGGTAAACTGTCGCCTCTATAATCTCCTACATTTCAGTGCTTAACCAGTAAAAATAGTCATAGTAGCAGGTTCAAGAGTGTAACTTCCTCCTAAATAATCCCCCCCCCCCCCCCCCCCCCCTCCCCTCTCTCTCGATCTTGAATCGAACACACGATTCACAGGTTTTGATGAGCCAATTTCCATTCAAAGATTTGATTTTAAGGTAAACCCGTTTCTCATTTTGAGTTTGTGTTGCCATGGGATTAAATTAACCCATGAATTTGTTTGAAATTAATTGTATTTGCAGTATGGATGAAGTATTTCAGGAGATACGACTTGGATTGTGTTTTTATGTATATATATATATTTGAGTGAGTTGAGAGTTGCTTTGAATTAAAGACAATCGGCGCCCTTTAAAGGCCATCCTTGCTGTCATTTTCTGTTTTTTTATGAATGTGTCGTTTTTGCGGAGAATTGAGGGCATAGTTTTTTAGGATATATATACATATAAAATTTCGATTAAAAATAAGCAAATACAACAAGAACAAGATAGAGATAGAGAGAGCGAGAGAATGGTGTAGTCCAGTCAATCAATCATGGAGGAAATTTTGAGGCCATGAGGAGGTTTTTCTGAACCTTTCTTGTTCAGCGGTCTGTTTGATTTGGTGGGTATTTCGGATCTTTGTTTCTTCACCATGGTTTTTCCATTATTCTTTAACAAGTTTTTGTTCTTCACCTGGGATTAGAAGTTGATTTTTTTTCTCCTTCTTTAGACGTAGGTTATTTACAAATTAAAAGATTGTATCGGGTGTTGAAGATGTGAGTTTTCTGTTGTGGGTTACCCCAAATTTTTCTCAAGAGTTCTTGAGAACTTAAATATTCTTGTTTCTGTGGTCTTCTTTTTGAATAAAATATCTCT
Source organism: Cynara cardunculus var. scolymus (assembly GCF_001531365.2). NCBI lineage: Eukaryota > Viridiplantae > Streptophyta > Magnoliopsida > Asterales > Asteraceae > Cynara > Cynara cardunculus. The sequence continues at coordinate 65,563,191 of NC_037529.1, forward strand.
TGTTCTTCTACTGAATTGAATCAAAATTTTTAAAGATTGCATTCTGATCTTTGTTTTGTGTTCTTCCTTGTGTTGAAGATGTGAAATTTTATGCTTTTTTGCTCTTATAAATTCTCACACCAACTGTTTGTCAAAAAGTGCCAAAGAGCAAACATTAGTCTTATGGCTATCATAAATTAATAGTTGCTGCTATTTTTCCCTTTTCATCTTTGCTCTTCAAATATTTTCATTTCTCCCTTTATTTTTTTTACTTAAAATGGTATTTGTGGATATAGATATCTTTTTGCTAGTTAAGCTAAGAAAACATATCTGGTCTAAATTCATTTGTGGTATTCTTTTCAATCATGCTTTCCATGATGGAATCTTGTTCATACCATTTTTGCTCATAAAGTTGTAATTATGTTGTGTTTTCCTTTTCTTTTTGCAACTCATGGAATCAAATGCCTTCAAGGGTATGTTTGGAAACTCTAATTCCATGACTTGGATTTCGAATTAGAAAGGAAATAGGATCAAAAATTGAACCAGAAATCCTCTATATTCGAAATCCAAGCCTCAATTTACAGGGTCCCAAACACCCACCTCATGTTTCTTTGCATTTAGCTGTACAGCAACTCCTTTGTGTTTATCTACTAGCATCACTGCCTTACTGGCCATCACCTTGCAAGTCCTCTTTTTGTTTAATTTAATTTTATTATTATTTTGATTAATTTCAGGGTACTGTTCACTTTGTGCACTAAGAAAACAATTTTTATGAATATATAGCTCTCTTTTTGTTCAATTATACATAATCATGTGCTACAGTTGTCCAAAAAAGCTGTCTCTATTTGGGCTATATTTTCATTCTTCTTATACTCATGAATTTGTTCAATGCTCCTACTTCTTGATTATCCCATGTAATAAAATCATAATATGTTTTTTTTTATTTAGTGTTATTTGTTATGGTCTATATTTTGTTGAAATTTTCTTTTCTTTTTCTCAAGAATTTCATTCAGTTATTATTGACATTTGAATAAGTAGAAGCTGTTTTAGATTTCTTTCCATGAATTGTGAATTAAAGTTTGTTTTTGTGTTAGGTGTTAATCTAAGATGGACTTTTCAGAATCTACGAAAACCGTATATGATAGGATCCAAAAGATAGAACCCGAAAACGTCTCCAAGATTATTGGGTATCTTCTTTTGCAAGATCATGGTGAGAGAGAGATGATAAGACTAGCCTTTGGCCCTGATAAGTTAATACACTCTTTGATCAGTAAGGCTAAGACCCATCTCAAATTACCGTTCAATACAGCCTCTTGTCGGCCACTTTCCCCTCCTCAGGTCAATTCCATCCCCGAAATGCCCATACGCTTCACACCATTCTCTCCTTCAGCTCGACGTTCCCCGTCAACCCTCCAAGTCCCAACTCGCTGTTTTGATCCCCATGGTCAACCTGTGGACTATGTTCCTATGGTTTACCCGGCTTCATTTCCTGATGATTATCGCCTGCACAACCAACTTCGTTTCTTGTCCTTGGAAGACCAGATTGAGTCGGTGAACAGCGCAGAATTTTCAACTAACAATTACTACTCATCAGAACCTGCATTAGGTCCTAGAGCTAATAGGAGGTCACCAAGTTTGCCTGAATTCCCTTTCAAAGTTTGCCATTACTTCATTAAAGGATTTTGTAGGCATGGAAACAACTGCAGGTACTTGCATCCTACTGCTGAAAGCTTCTCCCAGATCTTTAGCCCTGGTTTGAGTGAGGACGATCATGTCTTTTCACCTGGATCTCTCGAAAAACTAGAGTTAGAGCTCACCGAGCTCTTGAAATCAAGAAGAGGGTTCCCTGTCTCCATAGCTTCTTTACCAATGCTATATTATGAGAAGTTTGGTAAGACACTGCAGGCTGAGGGATATCTCACTGAGAGCCAGAGACATGGCAAAGCTGGTTATAGCTTAACCAAGCTTCTTGCACGGCTTAAGAGCATTTGTCTCATTGATAGGTCGAATTCTTCAACCATCATCACCTTCATTCTTGTTAATTTATTTTCTTTTTGCAATCTTTCATGTTTTTTAACTCCCTTTATTGTGTTGCGTTGATATCATGTCACAGGCCTCATGGGCAACACGCAGTCGTTTTGGCTGATGACTTGGCAAAATGCACGGATCATAACGGAGATAGAAATGAACATGGTGGTATTGTGGCAGGTTCTAGACAGATATATTTGACATTTCCAGCTGAGAGTACCTTCTCGGAGCGTGATGTTTTCAACTATTTCAAGTAAGGAGTGTGTTATAGTAGAAACTTTATGTATACAATGTGTGACATGATTCAGTTTTATTACATGTATATATATGACTTGACATTTTGATTTTTTTTTCTTTGATTTGTTATGACAGCAAATTCGGGCCTGTCCATGATGTGAGAATTCCTTGTCAGCAAAAGAGAATGTTCGGATTTGTGACTTTTGTCTTCGAGGATACAGTTAGGCATATTTTAAACAAGGGAAACCCTCATTTCGTAAGCGGTGCACGTGTTTTGATCAAACCTTACCGGGAAAAATCTAAGGCGGATGATAGGTAGGAAATTCGTGATTTATTTCTGTGTCTTCTTCAAATATTTCTCATCCATTGACATGATACATGATATCGTTCCTTGCTAGAATATATCGTCCTCGAAATCCCTAGGTTTTGAGTTCTACGAATTCCGCCTTCATCTATCCTAAATCTCATTGTTTAGTGTTGATGATCATTGAAATCACAAATTCACTCGCACACACACAGATGTATATGTATATGTGTGTGTGTGTGTGTGTGTCTTGGTCCCATCTATTCTTGTTTCATAATTGTGTTCATCTTGGCCCATTGTATTGGTTTTCTTGATCCATGAAAGACCTAGAATCGCTCAGCTTATAGCACACATCGTCCATGAAGCGAGCAACATTTGGCATGCCCATGTCCCTCATCCATAAACTTCCTTGTCATTCCCATGCGGTCGTGCGAAATTCAAAGCCATATTTGGCAAGCCAGTGTCACTCATCCAAAATTCTTTCTGCCACTGCAACTCCTAACTTCTTTTCTATACTCTCAGATCCCTTTGATCCAACATGTGTAATTCACTACCAGTCTTCACCTACCCATCTTTCTTATTCTTAATTTATACATAGCTTCTATCCGATTCTCAGTCCATCATTGTTCAACTATTTAACGACAATAAGAATTACTGGTCGTTGTTGGACGTCATACACTTCAAGATTACATTTTAATTCAATCGTTGTTTCCTAGCTTTCCCTAGGTTGGACATCGGCAATATTTGGGTATGATTTTCAAGCTGAATTTTGTATAAATCTGATCAGGAAACATGGAGAGATGTTTCAGAATCCTATGTGCCAAGGTGCTCACTGTCTTGATACCGAACTTGGGCTGCATTCAAGTGAGAAGCATACGAAATTGTTGACATATTTTCATGCAGCAATCACTTTCGTATTAAATACCATCCAACTCTTTTTAAATGATGCAGTGCCCAGAATTTGTGATAATTCAAGATTACTCGATAAGCAGCTGATTCATGAACAACAAGAACAAGCACTTGAATTCGAGAGAAGGCGTTTCTCAGAAATGCAATTAGCAGCTGATCCTAATAATCAATTGGCATGTTTTGCAACCTCACTCGAAGAGTTGAAGCTTTCAGAAGGTAGTAAATTTTTCAAGCACTTGATTCAAGTTTCCATCTTTCTTATCATTTCCCTCTTTCGTTATGTGTTCGTAGGCAATTCTCATGCACAACAGATGGATTTTCCCACAGCAGAGCAGTTTAATTATCTTCTGGATGTTCTGAACAGTAGGGAGGAAACAATTAGACAGATCAATACCAAATACAATGAGCAGGAGAGGTATGTTTTGCAATAACCAATGTTTCTCTTCCATGGACAAGGTCTGGGCTTTTTCGGGCTTTTCAAAAAAGACTTGGCCCGATTGGGCTCTTAGGCCTGGGCCTGGACCTGGGGTTCGGGCTTTTTGTGCATTTCTAGTTCCATTCCATCTATGCTCATCTTGATACTAGAATGTGTTTGGTTAAAATGCAGTAGTCAGGGACTGAATCTTCCAGACAGCCCGTTTGCATCTGCATTAGGGGGCGAAATATCGACAGTTATATAGTATGTTTCTGGATAGACAACAGGAGCAGGTTTTATTAGAGTTAGAGATGAGAAGAAGGCCATTTTCAGAGGGTTGGATATACAAAGTTCATATATATATATAGAGAGAGAGAGAATGTTGAAGAAAAAGGGTAGAGTAACAGTAAAGTTTATGTTTTTAAGTTTTTAGTTTGGTGATCCATTTGTTGGAAAGAAGAGAGAATGTAAGTATAGCTGAGTGAGTCTGAAGAAGAGAGGTGGCTTAATTAAAATAGAAAGCAAGTGGTAGAGGTTTAAAGATTAAAAGTGCAGAAAAGAATGATATGCATCTTTGATGTATTACTCCACATATATATATATATAATAAAAGGCTTAGTTTATACAGAGTCATGCCATTTTTTGCTGTTATCTTATTGCTTTGCTGAATTGGTGGTGGTGGGAATTGCATTTATGGTTGTACTTTTTGCATTAGTAGTTGTACCTTGCATCGTGTTACGTTTCGCATGACGGGTTCCTTAGAACTCGGAATAATGTGGATCGTTCAAGAGAGTGACGGAACGTTGGAGAAAGATAAAGAAGAGTCGAGCATGTTCCACAAAGATTCACATCTTTCTAAGATTGTTTTATCCGAAGCTTTCTTGTAAATATTCAAATAGAACAGGTTGTCTGTAGAGTCTGGTTTTTTGAGAGATTAAGGGGTTCAAACTTTAAGAGCGTGTGTGAGTATTTATGTTCGTTTTATGATTGTTTAGCATTTTAAAGGACGGACATGAACAAAGTTGTCTTAACGAACGAACATAAAACAAAAAATGTGTTCGTTTATTTGGTTAAAGTTAAATGAACGGACGTAAAGAAATATTCGTTCAGTTCGTTTACAACCCTGTCCGCATCGGATTTGACACCATTTTAACATCTCATAGTCCTAAGTAGAGGTGGCCAAAATTCGGTCCCGGGCCGGGCCTTAACGGGTCCCTACCGGGCCTAATCGCGACAAAAACCGGCGGTAACCGGTCCTGACATAACCGGTCCCGGTGATTTTCCTTGTAACCGGTCAAGGTTATTAGTAACCGGTTGTCCCAACCGGTCCCGGTCCCGGTCCCATAACCGGTCCCGATCGGGCCTATTCAAAAAAAAAATGATTTTTTTTTAAATTTTTGGTTATTAATAAATTTTTAATATGTTATTAATATGTTTGTAATATGATATTTTGAATATGTTTTATTATAAATACATTTTACTATAAATACGTTTTGTTATATATATATATATATATATATATATATATATATATATATATATATATATATATATATATATATATATATATATATATATATATATATATATATATATATATATATATATATATATATATATATATATATATACACGTTTATAAATACGTTTTGTTGTAAATACGTTTAAAAATACACAATAAAAATACGGTTTATTATATATATACGTTTCGTTGACCGGGCCGGGCTGGGCCGGGCCTATAACCGGTTACATAACCGGTCCCGGTCCCAAAAAACGTCAAAAACCCTAACCGGATCATAACCGGCGGTCCCTCAACCGGTCCCGGTCGGTCCCGGTCCCTCTCCGGTCCCGGTCCCGGTCCTCCGTCGGTTACGGGCCGGGCCGGGCCCATTTGGCCATCTCTAGTCCTAAGCAGCAAATTAACTAATCCAATAACCTTTAAATCATTTTAAAATCATGGATAAAGTTATTGATAGTCAACAACTTTAAATTTATAAAAACCTCACAAATCTACTTTTCTATTCATATGAAAACAAGTTGTGACGACTTACCTATTTATGTTAATGTTTTAACCGGTTAACCGGGTACTTATATATTTAAAATTTTACATCTTAGATACCAAAACGAAAGTTCTAAAAATACGTTACCTATGATAAAAATCAAGTTAAAATACATTACTTTTTCATACAATTTATAGATATAAAAGTTTATTTATTTAAAATTATTTTATAGATTTTGTGTTAATATTAATATTAAAAAATCATAACCGAAAAACAGAATATTAAAGTAAAAAAAGAAAAGCTCCGCATTGAAACCTAATTACACGACATATGGGCTCCATCTAAACCCTATGCTATGAGCCTCTTTACTTTATATCATATATTTTTTTTGTTTTAAATGAAATTGGTTTTTGATCCAAAAACCACAAACATTTGGTCGGGTTTACGTGGAGGGTAATATCGTCATTTACTTAAATCACGACACTTGAATGATAACAAGTTTTGTGATAAAGTATCAAGTCGTTTACCATATGTTCACCAGGTAAAAGGTCAGCAGCAAGAGTGATCATCCTTACTCATCTTATCGGGTAATATTATCGGTCCTTGTTCATAAACATTTTTTATTCTGTAAACGTTTATCCAGTAAGAGCTTTTTATCCTCATTTACCACGATAATTATTGGTTCTTGTCATACTTATCCAGTAAGGTAAATAACGACCGATAAACATTTGATAAATGTCCAAGTATAATGACTAATAAGGTAGGTAATGACCCATAACCAGATATAATTATCAGTTCTTGTCATATCCGTTTTATAAATCTAAAAGAACATAAAAGTCATAAAGTACAATGAAGAGATGAAAAATGAGTGAGGTAGGGGACATCATGAAACCAAACGTGTGATTATTCACGAAGGGGACATTGTTATTAATAATGAATAAAAAAGGGAATAAAAGTCTATATTTCTTTTTGTTTTTTTGTCTTTTTTATTTTGACATTATCATTTTTTTTATTTACTGTTCTTCTAAATAATTATCAGTTATTAGTTGTGTATCCATGCAATGCGGCGGGAGCCGCGAATTTTAACGATTTTGAAGTTTCACTGGTTTTATTAAAGAAGATTTAACGATGATATAAGTTACACTTAGTCTTTACATATTCATACATTTTGAAAAAATAAGAGTTATGGTTCCAATTACAGTCTATTGATGAAAAAATTTGTATGACAGTTTAAAATCCAATATCTTTAAAATCTAACACATTTAAAGGACTCCACAAATGTGTTCGATTTACACCAAGAGCAAAGAACCATGAGATCGAGAGCAAGACCAAGAGTTCTAGAGCAATTGAATGAGAGATGAATGAGAAAACTTTTAATAACTCATGGTAAATATCAGTTTGAATCTCACCTTAGGGGATGGGGAGAAGACATAGAGGTATGATATGTTGAATACATGAGTAAAATATGCCAAAAGTATCTTGAGAACATGAAAAGAAAAGATAATCATGTACATTGGTAACTTATAATATATGTTATTTTAATTGTAAATTAAGAGATTTTAAGATTAAATGCATAAAGTAATAGTATTTAATGCATTATGAGTTGTTTTTAAAACTTTTAAGACTTTGTGCATAAATGTATAGTAATTTGTGTATTAAAAATTGTTTTTAAGACTTTTGATAAATCTGATTTATAAAATAATATAGATAGAATAGAAGAATAAAATGTATATAAATTTTGAAAAAATAAAAATAAATGATTTAAAAAAAATGTA
>NC_037529.1:65571320-65573586 GCF_001531365.2 Cynara cardunculus var. scolymus
TAAACTAAATTACAAGAAAAAATAAATTAAATAAAAAATTAGAACTTTTAAATAGTTGATTTGATATTAACATTGATATTTTTTTTCAAATTTATATTTTATTAAAAATAAAATCATTATTGCTTTCTTAAGAACACATAAAATCGTCTTATAACATTGATAGAGACAAATAATAAAATAGAACATTAAATTCGAGATATGTCTCGCTGTATTGCGCAAGTACTCTTAGGTGGCGTTTGTTTTTTAAGAGGTACTGAAGTCTGAAGTCTGAATTCACTTCTGAATTTTAAGAGGTGGTTCTGAAGTCTGAAATATGAATCAGTCAGACTGTTTGTTTTTACGTCTGAAGTCTGAAATCTGAATCAGTCAGACTATTTGTTTTTACGTCTGAAATCTGAATCAATATAAACACGAACCTTCACAACGAGAGATGCTTGGACGGAGAGGCAGTCGAGAGATCGAGAGCTTGGACGGAGAGGCAGTCAAAAAATCGTGAGCTGTTGACATCGAGAGCTAAGAACGAGACCCTGAAATCGAGAGCTGGGAGCGAGATGGAGATGGAAGAGCGAGATGGAGATGGAGAAATCGAGAGTTGAGAGCGAGATGGAGATGGAGATGGAGAAATCGAGAGTTGAGAGCGAGATGGAGATGGAGAAATCGAGAGTTGAGAGCGAGATGGAGATGGAGATGGGATGCGGCTCTGAAATTGATTTTAGACATAGGATTTCCACTTAATTTTAAGAGGACATTAAGAGGTAAAAAAGCTCTTAATTTAAAAAAAAACAAACAGTCTGAAATCACTTATGTCTGATCGATTAAGAGTTAAGAGGCAATTAAGTGAAAATTTTAAAAAACAAACAGGCCCTTATAGTAATAATAAAATATAATTTTTTTAATAATCTAAATATTAAATAAAAGTGGCGGGGAATCAAGTTGTAATGAAAAGGACCAATTATGTAAAAGTTTTAAAATTGAGGGGGTACTTTTATAATTTCGATGTTTTTGGGGGTAAGCAATTTATTATTGGTAATTGAGAGAATATCCGCGTTTTAATTATCACACGCTGACAAGTTGCAGCAGAAGCGTGTGGGTCATGGGTTTCTGGATTCTTATCCTTCTCTTTGAATTTTGAAATTTAACTCATTTTAAATATATTTATTTTGGATAAAAAAAATTCTGTTATCAACAATCCTAATTGATTCTATACGAAACCCGACTTCAAAAATATCAATTAAAATATATATTTTTTAGCTCACTCAGCAGCTGAAATTAATTGGGGATAACATTCCCCTAAATTTGAACTTGTAAACACATTAATTTGTATTAGAAATGTACTCGTGCAATGCAGCGATATACATATTGATCTTAATGTTTCATTTATTTTTATCTGTATTGATGTCAGAATACGATTTTATGTGGTTTTAAGAAAGAGATAATATTTTTATTTTTAAATAAAATATAAATTTGAAAATATCATAATTTTTTTTAAAATAACATAATATATTTTTTGGTTTAATAATATAATTTTTTAATTTTAATAACAAAACAATTTGTTTTTGGGATAATAATATAATTTTTTTATAAAGATAATAACTAAGTATTCTGTTAGAACTCAATAATTATCCTAATTATATTCGAATTTTTTTATAATTAAAATGAGATGTTTATCATTTATTTAATTATGTTTATTTGCAGTTAGTTACACGAATTCAAACATAAAGCTTTAATAAGTTGTAGTTACGCACAATATACTTATAATCTTGATTTTTAAGTAATATGCATCAATAAACAGTACTTTATGTATAAAAAATGATTTTTACGAGTTTTCGTCAAATTCTTTATAATATAGTATAGATACGTCAAAATTCAATACATACTATTTAGAACATCTATAGTCGTTAATCTTTTTACAAGTTTACTGTTTATGACTTAATCCCTCAGTTTTCTCTCTTAATTACATTGATTTTTACTATTAAGATTAAATAGCTAACATCAAAGTTATAATATATAACTATAAGGGTGGTGTCTGATTAGTTTGAGATTGGCTCCAAAGGTCAAAAGTATCAGGAGGTCCCGGGTTCAAATTCAATGAGGAATAAAAATCCCCTTGTGGCCACGGAAGTTCAAATGCCGTGACTTCGGGCTATCTGCAAAACAGGTGGTCGTCCTGGAATTAGTCAGCTTGCATAGCGGATTGGATATCCAGGTTAATAAAAAAAAGTTATTATATATATATATATATATATATATATATATATATATATAG
>NC_037529.1:65573736-65633710 GCF_001531365.2 Cynara cardunculus var. scolymus
AATTTATATTCATTGATCAACTTTATAAGCTAATGATCTAATGGTCTAAATTGCACGGTGGCAATTTTGTAATTATTGAGGAGTCTCGTGGCATTTATGAATATTCAGATCTGACGATTGTAGATCTAATCCAAAGGGTTGAGAATTGGTCTTACGGGTCTCACGAAAAACACTTGGTCTCACATGATCCCAAATCTATGTATATATATATATATATATATTGGATTAGATCTACAATCTAAACATTCATAATCACAAAATTGCCACGAGACTTCTTAATAATCACAAAATTGTCATCGTGCAACTTTAGACCATTAGATCATTAGCTTATAAAGTTGATCAATGAACATAAATTGGTCTTACGGGTCTCACGAAAAACCTTTGGTCTCACATGAACCCAACCCTATATATATACACACACCAAAGATGCAAAGCATGAATCTTGTTTTTAAATTGAATTTTGTGTAATTTTAAAATAAAATTGATACATTTTCCAAGTCAACATAAAAACAAATACAAATTTGACTAGATGCCATTCTGTCTTGTTGGTATGCACTTGCAATTTTAAATAATTATGAATCATACCACTTAGCAATATATAACTAATGAAACAATTGTAGCATCAAGTTTTATTAATTAAAACCATCTCGGTTATGACGTACGGATTAAATCTTAAAGAAATGTAGTGAAAAATTCCATCTATTTCGGGTTCAAATGTTGACGATATCAAAGCTCTTATGACTATGGAGATTCATCTGCAATAACTCCAGACCATTCATGGTTGTCCAAGGGATTAGTCGATGCACGTAAGTTGGTCGGGACACTCACGGTTACCTAAGAAAAAAATTATTGATTCAATTGCATACATTACGGATACCAAGAAGTACCAGTATTTGGTAATTTAAGGGGTCATTTACCAAATTTTAACCACATAAGTATTTATACGGACTGAAGATCTTACTGATTAAAGGATTAAAGAAACTTACTAACAGTATTTTTCAATGGCTGGTAATGTTACTCGATAAGATAAATGATAATGATGATTGTTATCAAATATTTAATAAACGGTCCCAAATTTCGAATTTATTCACATGTGTAAAGCAGTTTTTGTTGATGAAGACATGAATTGAATTAGTATATGGATTATTTAAAAGTGTAATAAAGTAAAGTAAAGGAGGTAAGATTAGGACATTTAAAGGGGTAATATGTGATAAGAAGTTGTGTTCTAAGATGGTCCACCAAGGGGAAAAGGTTACATTTGGTGAAAGTAACATAAGTGATCTGTAATCTTTGCTTTTTAAGTATATATATATATATAATTTCTTTTGAGAACTTATAAAATTATGATAACTATGGAACTAGTGCCACAAATGACCATGACTTCGAGGATGATGAAACACCTTTTTTGTTGTCCATAATTTTAGTGCCTAGATAAATTGCTAAATTCAATTTGATTATTCCTTCTTATTAATAAGCATCTGAATCATGAACTGTCTTCTTATGACTCATCAATCAGATCCATTTATTTTCTAAAACAAATGTTCCAGAAACAGAAAACAAGTCCAATCACCCACTACCTGTTGATCTTGTTCCTCAGACCCCACAATCTCCTTGCATTAACTAAATCGATTCTTAGATCTTGTTTATAAAATTTATACACTAAAGAATATCGGCTTGAGTAAGACAAAAAATGAAGAGATAAAAAAATGTCTATCATGTCTTCACTTCATGCCAATGATATTGTATTGCTCTTTAGAAACACCAGAAAACAATTATCCGATACTTTTGACAGCATATAAAAAAAGCTTTGTATGCATACATGATGCATGTGCTCATGTGCATACACACGCATGCACATACAAATACATAGATCCTATTACCCATGAATATCAATATTATATAGAGGTTGGTTATTATACAATCTTTTATATTTGTACAATCAATACAACACAATCTCAACCGTCCATTTAATTTGATGAATATGTGATTTTATAGAAGTTTTGATTGTTTTCTAATATAAAACATTAATCATAATTAATGAACCATATTCATCTTACATAAATATTCAAATCATAATAAATGAACTTTCATCATTTTTATAAATATCTCAATTAATTGAGTTGAATTAGTTCTATAAATGAACATGATTACATTTAAAATATATCTTGTATATAGTAAATAGGTGGCATTGGTGTAATATTGTTCCAACGGGAAGGGCTATTTTAAAGTCTGCCCCTTTTATAAACACAATGTAGCTGCTAGTTGCTCCTTCCCTTTCCTTCTTTCCAAAATGCTATTACCCACTCTCTCTCAACTCTGGTTTGAGTGTGATTCAAAGCCAAGTTAAGATTCCTTCATATTATCTGTCCTGCTGTTTCACCTCCTCCATGATTTTGCTTTCGCTTTCTTCCTTTCTAATGTCTTATCTCCATTACTCCCCTGTTCGCTGAGAAATTCAACTTTCATGGTGTTTCTGAAGGTGGGTTTAGGGTTCTTAAAACTGCAGTTCTATCCCTACCCATATGTATTTTGAGGATTGGTCGAGAAATATTGTTGGAATTTTATGCCATTTTCGTATCATTTGATCCCTGTGTTCTTACAATTCACCTAATTTTTGAACAATTTTAACCTGGTCTTTTTGCAGATTGAAGTCGTATGCAACTGGGGTTTGTGACGAATTCCTCAATGCAAGCATCGGAGCACAACAGATCCGCCACATCCAACGCCTTTTACCATCAATCGATGCAACAAATCGAGGCTTTCTGTAACCCCCAACTTCAATGTTTAGATCATCTCAGCCATGGAACCAATTACTTCACCAAATCGGACTCATACTGCACCCTAGAATCCTCTTCTGCAAATGGGAGTTGTACCACCGTGTACTACTCGCCTTCCACTTTGTCTTCCTCACAGAATGAATCTCATTCCTCTGATGCCCACGACTTTAGGTATAGATTGAGGCAGTTGGAGACTGTAATGCTTGGAGATTCGGATTTCGACGACGATGCCGGAAATGGGAAATCATTCGCCGGAGGTGTAGTGGACATGCCGGATGTCAACATTTGGAAAGAGGTGATGGGATGTTTTCCGAGACGAGACCTGAAACAAGTCCTCATTGCCTGTGCTAAATCGGTTTCAAATAACGATTTGTTTAACGCCCAATATTTGATATCGGAACTCCGGCAAATGGTGTCCGTTGCCGGAGAGCCGATCCAGCGTTTGGGGGCATACATGTTAGAAGGACTGGTGGCTCGGCTTTCATCTTCCGGTAGCACGATCTACAAGTCCGAGCTTCCCTCCGATATGCATATTTTGTACGAGATTTGCCCGTATTTCAAGTTCGGTTACATGTCCGCAAACGGTGCAATAGCGGAAGCGATGAAGGACGAAAAACGCATCCATATCATCGACTTCCGCATCGTACAAGGGAGTCAGTGGGTCCCGTTAATCCAGGCATTTGCAAAGAGACCCGGTGGTCCCCCGCATATCAGGATTACGGGCTTCCATGACTCCACAAGCAAGTTGCATATTGTAGGTAAAAGGCTATGCAAGCTAGCAAAAGCCTACAATGTGCCTTTTGAGTTCCACACCGAGGTTGGGATCGAGAGTTTCCGTGCCCAACCCGGCGAGTCTTTGGCGGTGAATTTCGCATTTGTTTTGCATCGAATGCCGGATGAGAGCGTGAGCACTCAAAACCATAGAGATCGAGTGTTGAGGCTTGTGAAGAGCATGAACCCGAAAGTTGTAACCCTAGTCGAGCAAGAATCTAACACAAACACAGCTCCGTTTTACCCTCGGTTTCTCGAGGCTCTCGAGTATTACCATGCAATGTTCGAGTCTATCGACATCACTCTTCCACGGCAACACAAGAAACGAATAAACGTCGAACAGCATTGTCTGGCTCGAGACGTGGTAAACATAATAGCGTGCGAGGGGAACGAGAGGGTCGAACGCCACGAGCTTCTGGGGAAGTGGAAGTTACGGTTCAGTATGGCGGGGTTTAGCCCGAGCCCGATGAGTCCAGTGGTGAACGGAACGATCAAAAGGCTGCTAAACAACTATAGTGAGAGATACAGGGTTGAAGAAAGAGATGGAGCCCTGTATCTTGGGTGGATGAACAGAGATTTGGTTGCTTCTTGTGCTTGGAAGTGATCAAATGTCTCAGCTTTTTAGCTTTCTGCTAAGTTAGAACATAATGTAACCTAAACAAGCTGTGTATGAATCAACGAATCATAAATCCACCTTTCATTCAGGTCCCCTGTTAAGCACCTGCCTTCATTAAGGTACCTGAGCTGTTCAGTTAAGTTGGGTTAGTAAAAATGTTGTGTATGGCGACAAAACAAGAGTCTAAGTCCAAGGGCACAGCCTTATTTATGGTGTTTCGCAATAGCACTACATTGTAAGGAAAGTAAAAGTGTTGACCACAAAAAGGTCAACATCAAGATGTGTTAAGCTTCTTGGGGACTTGAATGTTTTTTGACTGGTTTCTGAAGCCGGACGGTGCCGTCCAAATTGGTCAATACCACCCACCTGTTTTAAGCCAAACAAGAAATCTCAAATCTTTTCTGGGTTTTAATTCAGGGGCAAGTCTTTTGTAGATATAGAGGTTCACTGCGATGAGTTCAGGCCATTCTTGATCGTTATGAATCAGTCGGTATATCGGTATAAGAAACGAAAGAAATTAAGCCGGGTGAATTGTGGTGTGCTAACCATTAAGACATGAAAACCCTCGTCAAAACATCTCTGGATAATTGTGCTTTTTTATGAGAGTATAAAATCTGAAGCAATTAGTCGGTACACGTAAACTATAGGGTTATCCAACAAAAATGCGATACACCTTTGTAGGGTTGTAAACGAGCAGAACGAACACGAAAGGAGGCTTGTTTATGTTCGTTCGTTTAACTTAACCGAACAAACGAATGAACACGAAAGGTAAACGAACAAAAATCTTTGTCTTCTTGTCGTTTGTTTAGAAATCAGGTGTTTTCGTGTTCGTTTATGTTCGTTCGTTAACATGTTAAACGAACATAAACGAACGGGCTAAACAAACATAAACGAACGGGTTAAACAAACATAAACAAACGGGCTAAACGAACATTACATAAATATTATTTGAATTCAAAGTAAATAAACAAATGATTATATATTAAATTTAGTATATAAACGAACGTAAACAAACAAATATAAACGAATGGTAAATGAACGAATGTTCATGAACATAGATGAACGAACAAGACACTTGTTTATGTTCGTTCGTTTAACTAAACGAACAAAAAAAATTGTTCATGTCCGTTCATTTATTAAATAAACGAACATAAACGAACTTCCCGCCAAACAGTTTGCTGCACGTTCAGTTCGTTTACAGTCTTACACCTCTATAAATGAAAATACAATCATATAATCACAAACATCAAATCAGAAATAGAAAACGAAATGATTTCAAAATTTTGGAAATGCATATTTTTCTTTGTTGCATATTAACCCCTTGGAGATGCTCTTAACATCGTCATCAGTCATCAATCTCTTCTTCAAGTAAAAATGATCCCAAATAACCTTCATATACTTAAACGAGTGTTTCTCCAAGCAAATTTCATGAATCAACGATGAATTATCTGAGAAACTCAGAAAGCGACACAAATTGGGAATGAAGTGGACAGCAATTCAAATTCATAAACCAATCAACAATCCGAAATCAAGCCCTAAATATGATAATCAGCTCTGCCATTACAAAATCACATCTTCGGTATCTCTAGCAATAATCAGTGAAATATAAATCGTAAACGGTCATTGAAGAAAGTCGAACATTGTTACTTATTACGGAGAATTTACTGAATTTCGTATACGAGCCGAAATCAATCAATAAACAAAACAAAAAGGTAAAGCAGTAACATCGTGAATTTTAAACCACATAAAATCTTAACATACCTTTTTGGCTGAATTGATATTGGCGAGCCTTGATCGTTGACAGCGAAACAGAGAATTTACTCCGTCGAGCTTCGTCAGAATTCTCACGCGAAGATTGTTTGGTTGAATTTAATTAACTAAACGACGTAAAATTGGGGAACGCATAGGGTTGTTGGTGGAATGCATAGAAGAATCTGGTAACATAAAATAGAACTAATACGTTTACATTTGTGAAATAACCGGTGGGTTGTTTACCTTGTAGCATGATAAGGGGCTCTTACTTGGTAAACGCTTACTCTTACTCGAGTAAGCGTTTACCAAGTCACATTACTTTACCGGATGAGTATAGTAACGACCAAGAATTTTACCCGGTAAGAAGAACACAAGAACCAAGAGTTTTACTAAGTAAGTGAGAGCAACGACTTTTTCCATGGTAAGCGCTTACATGGTAAATTGTTCCATACGATGCCGTTTTGGTGGACTAAAATTTTACCCGGTAAGTAAGTGGTACTGTTAAATTTTACCGGTAAATGCTTACCGGGTAACTGTTTGGTAAACGACCCCTAAGTTTACTGGTCTAGACAACTTATTTGTTCATTCAGAATTGTTTCTATACAGCTTAATTATCAAGCCAAAATGGCTATATTGAATAAGTCATATGACCCTTCAGTTGTTTCCGTTAACACATCTCAAACAAAATTAAATATGTCATTAGATCTTAATAGAAAAAAAATTGGTTTAGAATTATTTGTATTAGAGTATGGTTCAAAGTGGATAAGATCATACTTTTCATTAAGTCATTAATAGCTCTAGTATTTTGTAGTGCAAATGATATAGGTAGCTCCTTGTCCTTCTTAAAAATGGATCGATACGTTGTTTTCAGTTTACCATTTATCTGGATTCTATTCAAGGTATGAAGAGCCATCGCTTCGCATAATGCTTCATCGCCTTCTATTTCATTTCTTAGATGCTTTCCTATGTTTTTATGATGAATTTAAGGTGTTTGAAAGGTATTCTTACTACAAATGAGATGGCATCAGGTCAAATCGTTAACTTGGGAGTTCAAAAGTCAAATAATAATGCTACTACAACATTACAGAAAGATGTGTCTTTTAATAATGGGGGTTACTTAAGATTACCATCATTGGTCAGTGAGAACAAGCAAACTATTTTATGTCTACTTAAAGGATTGGCTCTGCCTGTTTAATAGTTCTAATCTCGATTTAGGGATTTTATTGCATTCTTTCAGTCTGAATAATTTGAAATGCAATTTCTATCTTTTATTCCTCTTAAACTATATTTTGGTTGTAAATATTTTATAGATGAATTTTAGAATTTAGAAGTTAAATAATTAACATATATGGGGATATCTATATTTTTAGGGTTGACCAATCATAGGTTTGTTTAAGTTTATATCTTAGCAATAAAAAATTAGTAGTATATCTTATTAGTTGTAAATTATTTATATTGTGTCAGATATCGTGCCAAGTATGGATCTTTGTACTTCTTTCAGCAACACTTTATTCGATTTTATTTGTTCAATTGTGACATTTGTTGTGAATTATGTCTCAATTGCTTTTTTGGTTGATAATTGCAATTTCGATCATCAAAATATTCTTGTATAAATCTTTGGTGGTGTTCAAAACTTTGATATTTGAGATCTTAACTTCGATTTGAGTTATTAGCCTTATTTTATTTGAAAAATACGTTTTTGATTTCCTGATTTAATAAGATCTTGATGTATTGAAGTTGGTTTTATATTCGTCCACGCATACATAGAACCTTTTGGTTAGATAAGTTTGGAGAATAAGAATACCAAGTTAACCACCTGTAGGGTACTCCAAGCAATGTCATTGTGACGTCAGTGGCGTGACACGACCAGTGGCAATGTGATTAGTGCACGACGTTTCTTTCCAATTTTTGTGTGCTCTAAAGGAGGCGTATGAATCGGCCCCAAGACTTTGGAGTTTTGTTATCAGTGTACAATATAATGTCATACATGCAACTAATTTTGGATACACTTAGAATTACGAATCCATTGCATCATGATTTGTTTGAATATCTCATGTTATGATTTTGCTCCGTACAGGAAGCTCGATATCTATAAATTAACCCCTTGTTCTTGCTTGAATTTCTTTGGTGGTGATTTTGTATGAGGGAATTTTTAAAACTTTAACTTCCATCTCATTAATTACATTATGTTTTACTTATTTTGTAATCATAATCTGTATCGGACATTTGGCTCACCCAATGTTTTTCTTTTCTTCTGACAGGTATCTAGCTATGGGGAAATCAAGAGCATTATGAAATTATGAATGTTTGTTTGAGATTCGACTTTTATCTTTGGAGATTGGAGGTTAAATTTGTGTTGAAATAAGTATTTGATGTAATTATAGATTTTTTAATGATTCATTATGTTGTTTGAAAATCCCTTTTTCGCTGTAGATTAGGGATGTTGCAATTATGGTATCAAAACTTATGTTCGACTCTGTAGATTTCCATTAGGTTTAACCTAAGTTACGAGTAGAAAGAGCTAGAAATTGTTCAAGTTGGGAGACGTTTACCAATTTTTTTGGTTAAGTGTTGATTCAGGTAAGAGGTTCGAATAGAGTAAGTGCAGATTGTATTTTTTTTGTTTATCATATATATTATATTAAGTTTACCAATCTTTCTAGAGTAAGTTTTGATTGAAAATTATTGTTTATCATATATATTATATTAAGTGCTAACATAAAATGTTATTTATCAAATTATATTTAAGCCCAATTATATTTGGATAAGATAAAAAAAGCACAAGCCCATATTAACCCATATACATTTTAGCCCCAATTATATTTCTCAAAAACTTGAATCGGGGAACTTGAATCGGACATGGCCACCCTTGATTCAAAAACCATAGTTCTCTTTGCCCAAGACCCTAGTTCCCCTGATTCACTCTGCCACCCCGACCCACAGAAATGGTCGTCGCTCACCCTCTCGTCACCGTCCAACAACTTGTATCGGACATGGCCACCGCTGGCGTTCCTCTTCCCCACCTATTTTTCTTTGCCCAAAACCCTAGTTCCTCTGATTATCTCTGCCACCCCCAACCCAAAGAAATGGTCTGTCACTCGCCCTCTCGTTGCCATCCAACACCTTGAATCGAGCATGTTCACCAACGCTGCCGACGTTCCTCTTCCCCACATCATGAAATAAGGAATACATCCCTCATCCCCACCGATTTAGGGTTTTAGATGGAGAGAGTAGATAATGAATACATCCCCTTACCACGATAAGATTTATTTTTTTTGTTGACTCCAATAAAAAGACAGTCAAAGGCAGAAAATCTGATTGCTGATTTTGCTGTTGGGGAAACACTTTTACTTCTTACCTGGGTAAGCATCTCTTAACAGATAATTTAAAATAACTTGTATAATCAAGAAAAAAATCACCGTTTTCTCCTTAAAATAGAGATGTCATATTCCCTAACAAGGTTGGGGATAAGGCAGGGATGCAGAATGAGGTCCCCATCCCATTCAAATGCCTAATTCTCACCCAAGCTATTCAAATAACTTTGCAACAATCTAACAGTAGCCAACATCAAATCCAATTCACAAGGCAACTAATCTAGTAAGAACAAAACAAACAATATCTAATACAATTATTTTGGTATGCCGCATTCGATCAAGTTGATAGCTTTTTGTTCTGCGTTAATTATTGCAAAGTTGCATATCCTTGTCGGTGTAATGCTTTGAACGTGCTTTCTAAATAAGTTAGTCAAGTCTCACTTCGGATTTTGACGCAAGTTCTGCTATTTGTGCATTATGTCATTAAGTCTTTCAATCAATAAAAACCAATCAAAGATTCATTCTTTGACCATAAAATTTGTAAACACATCGCATTGTGTATTTATTACATCCAGACAGCCGTAAGATCAAAACCTAATACCAACAATCCCCATTTTTAAATCGATTATTTAGCAATCTGCATACCAAATAACCCATATGCTATCAGGATTAGGGCAATCAGTGTCCTGATGTGTATATGTAATTAAAATTAATCAAAACAATAGTTGCAAATCGTTCAATTACTTTGATCCACATCAAAACGGATGTAAAAACAGACATGCAAATGGCCTCAGAATTGCAGAATTGATCAACAAAGCCTTTGTAAAAGGCATTCAGTCCCGAAAGATGGTGTTCTTTTATACAGATTTCATCACTGGCCAACTTCAATTAAATAATGCAAATGATTTTTTGTTAAAATGTTTTTCTCACGGCCAATCCCAAGAGGTAATTGCAGAGACTCCGCTCCCCAAGGCGATAGGATGTGACAACGCCTTCTCCTTTTAACGGGAACCGCCAATGAAGAGCGGCTCAACCGCTGTGATCAAGGAGACGGCTCAATTTGCGACTGATTTACATTGAGTTTTACGAATATCAACTAGTTCGCCCCAAATGTTCGTAAATCGTCGATTCAAAACATACAATCTTTAGACTTGTAAAAAAGAAATTGTCTTACCTTGGTGAATCGCCGGCGATGAGAGAAGTCTATCTGAGATCCTGAGGATTGTGAAATTGTGATAACCAAGATTTGAGGGAAGAGGATGATGATGGTAGGCGGGGGGTTAGGGTTTATGTGTTGAAGTAGTAGAGGATGAAGCCCTATTATAGGGGAGAGGGGTGGAGAGCTGGCGATGGTGATGAATTGTGAACCGTCGGATGATGGTAAGATGAGATGATCTATTCTCAATAAAACCCTAGGGGAAGTACATGCCGTTTGCTGAGTAGCATGTGTGATAAACGAGATGGGGATCCTGACAAAACTAACCCATTATATTTTTAAAAATACATTTTTAACCCTACACTATAAATTTTCTAAAAATAACTACAGGTTACCATCTACGCACCAGTCCGTGCGTAGAAGGATCAATTTGCAAAAACAAAAAAATAGTGACTTGACCATTGACTAAACTGAGCCGACCTTAGCCTGACCCCCCTCTTACGCACCGGTCGGTGCGTTATGCATAAGGGGCCCACCTGGCACAATCAACATCCACCATTGAAGCATCCGATTGAAGCTAATCTTCCATGGTTGGTGACAAGGTTCCTCATTGATCAAGAAGAACCCTAACAAGATGTCATCATTTGTCCCCATTAATTGTTGATCTTGAAACATAAGGGGGAGGGGGAGGGGGAGGGGGAACTTTGGTTACAGGTTTTTGTTACAGTAAAATAAGAATTAAAAGTGAGATAGAAAAGGGGTGTGTGTATGTGTTTGAGAAAGGCCAAGCGTTGTTGTGAAATTATATAGTGTGCTTTTCAAATTGATATTAAAGCGATGGTTGCATAATCGAATCTAGAACCTTAATTTGAACGATAAGGAACGGCTCATTCGACATTACATCCCGCCCCGAAGAGTTGATTGCCGCCGCTAATCCTTCGTTCACTAACGGTGTAGCCACCAAAGACATCCACATAGAGACTTCTACCTCCCTTGCCCTCTGTATCTTCCTCCCTGAAACGTGTCTTGTCTCCACGGATCCCCGTTCTAAAGCTAGGGTTACGACTAAGTGACACGGATCTCAAAGGGACTCAACTCCAACCAACTCGAGTTGTGGTATTCCCCGGTGAAACACCCATAATTTTACCATGAGAAAATATTACGTAATCTAAAATAAATTTTCCAAAGACACTCCAAAATGATGGCTAAATTAAAACTTTCGACCTCTTACAGCGGAATAATTTAAAAGAATAAATATATGCACCTTTGTTGTGTACTATGATGGTGCGACAAGAGACTTTGACGCAATTTTACACACAACATTTACAAATCAGTGTTAGAGGGTAGGCATGCCAGGCGTGGTCGGAACAAAATAACTTATATATTTATTATAAAGCAAAAATTAATGAAAATGTTTGTAGAAAAAAGAGAACTTCCAAGTTTCAGTTACTGAAATGAAAACAAGTCCAAGGTGTTTGTTTTTTTTAAAGCTCTTATTTTACCACTTGTGTCTAATTCGACCAGACATAAGACAAATCAGACCATTTGTTTTTCTTTTATTTTCAGAGCCTTTTATCCCTTATTGTCTTCTGAAAAAATTAGTGATAACCTAGCCCTTTATCTGCCTCTTAATCCTAAAGACTATCCAGATGACCGACTTCAACCTAATCTATTGCCTTGTTCAATCTAATCAATCTATCGCCTTGCTCCACGAAATTGGTCATTGATCTCTACTCCATCATTCGATCGACTTCACCCTCTCAATCAATCTCCTCACCATCTCAATCGATCGATTTCACCCTCTCAATCAGTATGTGCTTCATCAGTCGACCGACTTCACCATCTCAATTGATCTTTGTTTCATCAATAAGCTAAATAACAATTAAGATTTGAGAGGAGGAGAAATAAGAACCAAGGGCATGTTCATCCTCCTCGATATTGCCTCTGTGATTGTTCAGATTTCAATCCCGATTTCAAAACAATATGTTTGTTTGACAAAGAAATCTTGATGTGGGCTTCCCTGGTTCATAATTAAAATTGGAATGATGAATATATGTTGTAGTGAGAGAGAGATGGAGAGAAAGAAAGAGGGGAAAAGATAGAAAGAAAGATAAAATGAAATTTGGGTGTTTGATATGATCCTATATATATATATATATATATATATATATATATATATATACATATATATAGAGGAGCGTTCAAATGCGAACCCTCTCCGTTTGTGTAAACCGTGTGAACCAATCTCAACCATCCATTTTCTTGATCAATGGTCAAGATTTGTAGGCTTTATTTATGGAAATTAAAAATAAAATAAAAATAAAAATTCAATTTATTTAATCAATAAGGGTATAATGGTAAACATAATTAACAATTCCTAAGCTCCTAATCGCAATCTGTCATCAGAATCCCGTCTTCATCGCTTACATTCCCAAATCACTGCAAGGGTATCACTTCTTCCCAATCGAATATAGTGTTTCCAAAATCATCGATCATCAGCATATTCAAGAAAAATGGTCGGCAATAATGGAGGTATGTTATATTAATTCATATCACTTCATGATGAATGTATTTCATTAACTTTTTTTTTTTTGAATTTTTTTCATTACATATTTCACATGAAACTATTTCGTTATATATTTCACTTCAATCTATCTCATTATACACCCGTTTCATTATACGTATATTTCAAAAAGAACAAAATCCAATATGCACTCGATTCATGACCATTCTAACAACAGAGCGGTTCAACTTCTGATACAATGCATCATGTATCACGATGAAAGTAGTGCATTAAACTAGCTATATTTTCTTAACTTTTCACATGAATCTATTTCATTAACTGTTTCACCTCAATCTATTTCATTAACTCTTTTAAATGCATCTACTCCATAATGCACCCATTTCGTGATACGTTRATTTCAAAAGTAACAAAWMRATTWAYRMAACAGTATCATGACTATTATAACAACTAAACGCAACAACTTCATATACATTTTTTCATGGATCTCAATGAAAGTAGTTCATTAGATTTCGAGTTTGTTAAAACAATGAAAACGTTTCGCTATCATGAATCGATTTCATTAATTATTATCCAACGAAATCTTTTCACCTTCTCCATTAAAAAAAATTGCACACGCACTGTTATTGCGATACATGAACTATCATGAATCTATTGCATACACCTTCATATTTTTAATTGTACAAGATACCAGAATCCTCATTCCATTGCAATTTCTTAAAATTAAAGATTTTAATAATATATTACAATTATTGCTTTAAACATTACCATGTTTCATACTTTCTCCTAATAAATTTGCCTTAAATAAAATATATTACTAAMTTCTTTAATTATCAAATTTTTTTGTAAAATGACATAAATAACCTTATCAATTAAATTTAATTAAAAATAAATGGAATTATCTTATTGGTCAAACTTGGTTCACACGGTTCGTAAGAATTGGACGGTTCGCATTTGAACCTGCCTCTATATATATATATATATATATATATATATATATACATATCGTATTAATTGAGGCATGTTATTCGGCTCTTATTTTGATTCATACTTCAGATATTTGTCAGTTTACAAAAACAAACAATCTCATTGATTCAGATTTCAGACTTCAGCGTCACCTCTTATAAATCAAAAGTGAAATCAAACTTCAACACCTCTTAAAAAACAAACGTCACCCAAACTTTGATGGCATAGAATGTTATGTTTCCCGAGATCATTGATATATCGTTGTTGGGAGGCTGGTCTCATTACCTCATACAATTTTAACACAAAATGCGGGAGCGGGACAAACTATTTCCTTATGATTGAGAGGAACCTAACCAGTGGACAGTGGTAGCAATATGCTGCCATTTGTGGGAATATTAATCGCATTCTACCATACCATACTTGTTTGGAATATTACCTTAATAAACTATTGAAAACAACGTCAATTTCTATTTAACACCAACTATTCATTTTGAAAAATGTTTTGGTAAACATTATTTTCATGATCTAAATTCGAGAGGTGTCCCAATTACCAGTGTTGCTATGAAGTAAAAATATGATGTTTCCTTGTATCAATTATCACGTTTGAAAAGATCTTTCTTATTTATTTGCATCCAGTTTGTTTACGTTGTCTTGTTTTTGTTCCTTATGTTTTTTTTTGTAAGTTCATATCATTTAGTTGTCATAGGAATGTATTATTTGTTTTCCTTTTTTAGTAGGAGATTGTTTCATATCTGTTACTGCAATTTATATTTGAGCAAAAAGTTGAATATCAGCAACACCAACCGTCCTCACACGGTACCTACCCTTAAAATCACATGTCAGGAGGCAATGTAGAGTTTATTCAATGATTGAGATTAGCAGAGGAGTTCAAATCCGTCTCCTACAAGATATGAACTTGAACATGTTATGCATTTGAATAAAATCACACTGCTCCTTTTCTAACTGTCTAGTACCTGAGGGATTTACTTTTACACAGAAGGCTGATTATACTACAAGTTACATTTCAAATATGTTGTAAATATGATTTTTTTTTCGTTTTTATTATAATATATCTGTCTCACGTTTCCATGGACGGACCTATGTATGTGGTATGGGTGGCACGTGCCACCATATTATTTCTCTGTCGAAAGGTAAAAAAAAATTATGTTTCGTAAACAGTGAAACCGTATTAATTTGTTGTGTGTCACCGTATGTATTTTGAAACTACAATGAGAATAAGTTTTATTTGGTAGAGTTGGTTTGCAAAGCTTTTATTCCACGCCACACCCAAGTTCGAATCATGTTAGTGTCATTTTCTTAGTCAAATGATGCTATCATTTGAAAAAAAAAATATTTTTTTTCTTATGGTTAAATGATGTCACCGTTTAAAAAAAAATCTGGGTCCGGCCCTGCACGTTTATGAATTAAAACAAGAAATAAATACTTTTTAAAATATTTATCTTATAATTTTTAATTGTGAACATAAACTCATCAAGACAGTTTGGCCGAGTGGTCTAAGGCGCCAGATTTAGGCTCTGGTCCGAAAGGGCGTGGGTTCAAATCCCACAGCTGTCAATTTTTTCGTCTTCATTTTTTCATAATTAAAATTAAATAAATAAATGTGGCTGAAAAATATGCGAACGCCACCGACTCCAAGCATCAAAGGGATCAGAAGCAAGCAATCATTCTTCCCCAATTTTTGCCATATCGCCGCCCTCCACCGCCGTATACGAAACCGTGTTCTTCTTTTTCCGATCTTCAGATTCCAAAGACCTATCTCTTTCGATCTCTGATTGTACAGATTTCGACAGGAAGAACCCTAACTTTTTACTGATCGTTTATTAGCCCTAATTTCTACAAGTCTCCGAACCCCAAAATATGTTGCTATCACCAGGGCACTCACCCCGCCGGCTCTCTTCTCCGTCACCTTCGGTGTCAGAAACACCGGTTCATCAAAACCTTGGATCATCCAATTCCTTAGTCACCACAACTCCCAAAAACCCTAGAAAACGTTCTTCTTCTACCGTCCTTGACGAGGACGCGTACGTTGCTGCGATCGAGAAGATCATAGAGCGCGATTTCTTCCCTGACATCCCTAAGCTTCGTGACCGACTCGATTGGCTGGAAGCTACTCGCACCGGTGATCCTATGCTAATACGTGATGCGCAGTTGAAGATTATTGAGAGGCGATCTGGGAAAGCATCGGTTACCGATACGGAAGGTAAAATTCGGACACCTGGTTCAACTTTTTTTAGAAATACTACGCCCTTGGAGTTTGATAAGACTCCTGGTACCGATAGTTTTGTGAAGGAGGAGGTCTTGAATGTGGCTAAGGAGTTAATTAAGGATGATGGATCTGTAGATGCTGATTCGTTAACGCTTGATGAGTTTTTTAGGAAGTATACCAGTGAAGATAACGATAGTTTTTCCAAACTTATTGAGAAGGTTAATAAAAAGAAGAGAGAACGGTATGAGTTCTTACTGGAAGGTGAGAAGCAGGATATGGGATTGATTGAAGATGCAAAACCGAGTAGGATTACGGATGGTTATGGGACTTCTGATCAGCCTTTAGCAACGTTAGAAGGCTGGAAGTATACTGCAAAGAATTTGTTGATGTATCATCCAGCTGATAGGGGCGAAGCACCGCTAACCCAAGAGGAATTGGCTGAGAGATTGAAAGGGATGACAAAGGAAATTAGCAAGACTAATACACGCTTCCATGGGAAAATGATGGATTCTAGGCCTAAAGAGGATGATGCCATATCGGTTCTCTACAACCCTGTTGCAGGTGGTACCCCAGTTCCATGGTCGATGTCAGATAGGGATGGAGACAAGTTGAAAAAGTATGATTTGGAAGATTTAAGAAAGACCCCGAATCCATTCTATGTTGAATCCAATAAGAAGGTGGATAACGGGTATAACTTTGTTAGGACTCCATCTCCTGCACCGGGTGTGGATGAATCCCCATTCATTACTTGGGGAGAAATCGAAGGGACGCCTCTGAGATTGGAGCCTGAAGATACACCAATTGACATTGGTGGTAGTGGTAATGGGCCTCAGTTCAATATCCCCCTTCCACCTTCAAGAGATCTCAAGGCTCATTCTTTATCAAGGGAGGCTGCTCGGAAACTGAGGGATAGGTCCAAGATGTTCCAGAAACCACCACTGCCGGCTACTGCTAGAGGAGGTAGTGCTAGTCCAGGTGCAAGAACCCTTTCTCCTGCTGCACAGAAATTCGTCAGAAATGCGATTGCCAAATCTTCTCACTCTGTCACTGTTGATGAATCACTGCGTGCAAGTTATCGTGGATCAAGTCCGGGGATAGCTACACCAAAATCTGGAAGGAGTATGTCAAGGTTAGGAAGAGATGGTAGCCTGAGTTCGAGATCTCCATCTGTAAGGGAGGGCTCTAATCCTCCTTGGTAATAACATGTATTTAACTTCACTACGGCCAATGATTTGATCTTTTGACAATGCCTTTGTTGTTGAACTACACAATTTTTAGTCTCATATGGTCCTCTACTTTCGCACAAGTATGATATATGGTTGTCTATCATACTTTCATCATAGGCATCTGTATTTGAATCTGCTTTTTTCTAATATGTGACTTGTTTAATTTGTTTCCTTCAGTTTCATTGCCTTCATTATTCTTTTTATTAATCCAGTATCATTTCGCTTGAATGTTTCCTTCACATCCCAGCTGACTTATCATCTTGATAATCAGCTTCCTCTTGGTTGCTGACATTTAGCTAGTTTTCAATTAAGTTGCATAAATTGCACTGGCATTTGGACTTTGGGTGACGGCAGGTTTATCTTGCACACTTGTCAAACACCAGCTTACTCTTTGAGGGTAGAGGTCAGTCTGCATACATCCCACCCGGTAACCCACCTCCGAGTGGGATATATTTGGCTTGATTGTTTTGGTTTGGTGAAGTCAAGTTTATGTGTTCTGCTTCTATCTCCATAGAAAACACGGTGGTCAATCGTGTTTAGATGTAAGAAATCTTGGTGTAGTTGATAAGCTACGCCAAGATTCACCAGATTTGTTGTAGTTCTTTTCTTTGGTTAGGTTTCAGACTGAATTCTTGTGTTTAGATGGTAGAAGTCTTGCAGAGCACATCTATCTGGAGCTGGCTCATTACGCATACCCCCTTCTTCGGAAAAGAGGTATATCTTTGGCTTCTATTCTTATTTGCAGTACACTTGCAGCATAAGGGATTCACATGGGTTCATTAATGGCAACTATTTCATGTGTGTGTCTTGATTTTCGTTCAATTTCCATTTTCACAGTTGAAGGAAACAGTTTGCTTCAATTATGATGAAAATGCGTTGGGGATAACATCCTTTTTCTTGCTTTTGCTTAAAGAAGGCTCATTTTCTCCTTGTTTATTCTACTCCCTGTGATGGTCACATTCCTAAAGGGGAGATGTATTCAAAGCCAAGTTTACTTTACAACCGACACACGATACTTGTGATAGAGGTCGATCTTGAATCAAGAGAGAAAAAGGGTCTTTGCAAATTAGGGTCGTTTTTAGTATGATTTGTCGAAGATGATATTTATTCGTCGTAAGCAGGTGGGACCACTTTTTGATGAACAACAAGAAGCATGAAAGTTCATTTAGTGTGTTCAAGTTGGATGTCACATGAGTTTTGCTTTCCTTGGATTCTCCCTTTTGACAACAAGATGTTGTCACGGGTCGTTACTGGTCTTGCATCGACATTGAGGGTAAATTTCGAACGACACCGAATTGGTTGGATCTCGATGACAGGGTCGGGTGGGTCGGAGAATCGATTTTGTATAATCACAATGTGGTTTAAAGGTTTCGTCTTTACAAAAATTCCAAAAATAACATGGAATATAAATCAAATGAATCCAGTAAAATATTTTAATAAGGTGTAACGTACACCGACCTTTCTAAAAATAGGATAAACGCAAACATATCTATTATTAGAGTTTACGTATTATAAAATGAATTTCCTTTTTTTTAGAAATTAGCATATAATAACCATTTATTTAATAAAACTCTTTTTATTAAACTCTTTTTATTTACGTTATTCATATCGTTCTTTATATTTATAGGCCTACATTGAAAAAGTGCGGAATTTAGATTTTACTTAAAACAGCTTCAAAAATTGAATAAAATATATTGTATTTCTTAAAAAAGATAGGTTTAGAGAAATAAATTGTTATATATATTCTTATGGTTTATAATTTACGTTGGAAGGTAGAAGTTAGCTTTAAAGATGAAAATACAAATGTATTATAAACTATGGGGACTAAAAACACCAATCTAGAAAACACAAGGACGAAGTTCGGAAACTTTATTAAATCATAGGGACCAAAAATGTAACTTGCTTTCTTTGATGTTATGCCCCGAACGACAGCGTATCATGATAAATACTAATATGCAGTTAATGCGCATATTCTTCTCGTGCACCTCTCTAGTTATCGTGTAGTTATCGTCATCACACACGCATCCCATTCCTATATATATAAGGCCACAATCCTCATCATACTTCTCCAATGCTCTTGCAATCTCCTCTGGGAACCCTAACACAATCGAAGATCCTGAAGAACTTCTAGTTGATTCTTTCTTATTTGAGGAATTATACAGGTATTTTGGTTGTTCTTTATGTTTTTTTTGTGTAATTGTGTTCCTAATTGGTTTTAATTATGCGCCTACTTTCAAAGACCTAAAGTTTGATTTGGTTTGAACATGTTACCGAATAATTTCAATCAGGGTTGAGAATTTTGATGGTTTAGTTGGATTTTAGGCTTAGTGCTCTTTGATGGAGTAGTAAATTAGGTTTGTCTAGACGATGATCATATAAAGTTATAATTCTTGGCCTCTTTCAGTAAGGATTATGCATGTTGAATATTCGCGTAAGGTGAAAATCACGTCATGCCTAAGAATTGTTGCTGAAGCAACGTAAAAAGGTTCAAGTATTGTTCAAGTGGAGTATATGAATATACACGCTGTAGATAATTTTTGTGACTTCGTGTTCGTATTTCAGCTATTAAACTTAATTATCAATAATTGCCGCTTAATTTATGGTATTAGATTAGATTGTTTATAAATAATATGAGCGCAAGTAGACCTGTTTAATCTCTTTAATCAGCTTTATAAGACCATGTTTCTATGACAAGCTTATGTCTGGTGAGAATTTACTCGTTGTGGCTTATATAAAGCTTTGGTTCCTAATTTTGTTCCACAGGTAATATTTGCTTTATATTTTTATCATGATGTCAAATTGGTTGAACCTTACAGTTAAATTGATTTACCTTTTTTGGTTAAATTTGGTTGATTTGTTTGCAATCTCAGGTTCAGGGAAAATTCTGTATAATGCCATCTGCTGATGCTGAGACATCTGAGCAAGACAGAGAACCATTTGTGGAGGTTGACCCATCAGGAAGATTTGGCAGGTACAGCGACCTGTTGGGCACTGGTGCTGTTAAGAAGGTCTATAGGGGATTTGACCAAGAAGAAGGCAGGGATGTGGCCTGGAACCAAGTAAAGCTAAGGAACTTCAGTGGAGACCCATCCGTCCTCAAGAGGTTGTTGTCGGAAATAGAACTGCTACAGACACTGGAGAACGAGAACATCATTGTTCTCTACAGTTTCTGGAGGGATACTGAAAACAGCACCTTGAATTTTATTACAGAGGCATGTGCCTCGGGTAATCTGAGGGATTACCGGAAGAAGCATAGGCGTGTCTCGCTCAAGGCCTTGAAGAATTGGTCAAGACAAATTCTGAGGGGATTGGAGTATCTCCATACTCATGAGCCGTGCATCATTCATAGGGATCTTAATTGCAGTAACATCTTCATAAATGGAAATATTGGAAAGGTACATATGTTTTCTTACTTCAAAATCTGTAACTTTTTATCATATTCTTAAGGTTTAGTTGCCCATCATCTATGTCATGTCATGTCATTGGAGTTTGTTTTCTGCTGGCATCTGATACATCTAAACTCCATGACCAAGCTTAATCAGTATTCATAATACAAGTATTAACATTAGAGGGTGATCTGGAATTAGTACTTGGATTCATAGGAGTTCCAAGCAGAGTTATAGACCCATTTGGGATTGATTCCATGACTTAATACTTTATGGAAGTTCAAAGCAAAATATAGATTCTTCCCAACGTAGTTCCATTGGCATAAGGTATCTGTAACTTCTTGTTAATTGCTGGCTGACATGAAGGATTGTGATAATTTAGCACACTGCCGGCTTCCTATTTGCTAAAAAAAATTGCGTGGAGACCGAAAGCATATTGACTTGCATGTTATCATCAAAAATAGAATTAAAAGAAAATATGAAAGTGAATAACAGACGGAATTGATTAGAAATAGACTAAAAGCATTGATTTACTGTCTTTCAACTTGCAACATTTTTATGAACTTGTAGCTTCAGACATTTCTTCTTTCCTTCTCTTTGGCTTGGCCAAGAAAGAAACTGTGTTATTAGAATTAAGGTTTACAGGATTACAAATATCATGAAAAGGAATGAAACCTGAGATTTTAATTATTCAACCACCATTGATATGAGACACGCGGAGGTAGACATACATCCAACTGTGCCATGTGGTTATTAAACCTTTAAGACAGATGCAGAGTGATGCATCATGGAAGCCTGGAAGTGAAACCAAATTCCTGACGGAGTTTGAACACAAAATCAGGAATTGCTTTTGCTTGGTTCACTATGGGTGTGTTTGGTACGCAGGACGGAACAGGAAATAACAAAAACTTGTCTCATGTTTGGTGCAACATTAGAGTGGGATAGGACAGGACCGAGTGAGACAAAATGCATTTTTTGTCCCACCAGAATAGGTGGAACAAAAATCATGGAGATGGGACAAAGTTAGTAAATTACAAATGTACTAAACTACCCATGTCAAATTTAAATCCTAAAACATTCCGTAATTCTTTCACCACCCTATGTCATTGAGTCATGTCCCATCCATGTACCAAACACACCCTATTTGTCTTGTAGAATCCTGACACCGAGTAAAGAATGAAGATTCAAGTGGTCTAGATTTTAGATTCATAAAGCTGCATACTAAGTGCTACATGTTTACCGACTTTCAGGTTAAGATCGGTGACTTGGGTTTAGCAGCAGTAGTAGGGAAGAACCATGCTGCTCACACGTTACTAGGAACACCAGAATATATGGCTCCAGAGCTGTATGAGGAGGATTACAATGAGTTGGTGGACATATACTCATTTGGAATGTGTTTGCTTGAAATGGCGACAATGGAAATACCGTATAGCGAGTGCGACAGTATTGCTAAAATATACAGGAAGGTTACAGGTGGTGTGATGCCTCAAGCGTTCACCAAAGTAAGCGATCCGGAAGTAAAAGCATTCATCGAAAGATGCATTGGGAAACCACGAGAAAGGCCTTCTGCCTCCGATCTTCTCAAGGACCCATTTCTTATCCACAGTGAGGAGAGCGATGGTAGTTCTTAAGCACGCGACTCGTTCATGCGCTTTTTCTGTCGGATCTTGTGTATATATTAATATCGTATTCTTTGATTTTGAGTTTGCATTCAGTTTAGTTGTTTTTACATGTTGATGTAGAGAAAAAGGGTTTCAAATAGTTTGAAGTTGAGTGATGAATGTAATTGGGCTTGTTTTCATTCCATTTTCAAGACCTCTTCTTATATAATACCTCTTTGCAAAATTTCAACCTTCAAATCAATGGGTTTAATTAATAGGATGCCGAAACACCAAAGACTTAAATATCGGTAAATGTAAAACAAGTTATAAATTAAACAAATCCAGTATATTTCATCTGAATATGGAAAGATAAAATGTACACAAATCATGTATTTTTGAAGCATTTGGACCCCGTCGTTTAGGGGCTTCGCCTTTAAATCAAAATAAACTCAAACAAGTGTGCACTCTGCACCTTTCTTACTTGTTCAATATTTATCATAATTACATTGGTTAACAAATTAATCTTATTACACTTAAATGATATTAGTAATACAAATCATCTAACATAAAATATGTTGAAAAAGTTAAAAATGGTAAAAACATGGATGGATAAAATAAGAAAGGGTTTGTGGGGATTGAGAAGAGAATTAAGGATTAAAAAATGGAGGATTTTAAGAGCCGTGCCGTCCTGGTTGTTAACTTACACTACAAACCATACAAAGACTTCATCCTCACTTCATCTAACATTCTTTCACTTTTTCTAAGCACCCTATTTTAGGTATTATATATATATATATATATATATATAACTCGTTCAATAGATCTATAGACATACATGTGTAACAGTGTCGTCTTTCTTAAGCCCCAAAAATACGAACATATTAACCAATTGGAAGATTTCTTTTTACTTGCTTGACAAAAACGAAATAATTTACATATAAAATCAAATCAGACGAAACCAGTGAATCTCATATAAAGTTTGAAGACGGGATGGTAGAGGCATGTATACCTTACATTTGGCACGAGGGGTGTTATGGTCATTCGTATTAAAAAATAAAACAAGTTGGAGGGGTTTGTAGGTGAATGAGGACACAGAAAATGTAGAGATTGTCAAAGAAGTCACATGTAGGAAGGGTTGCACCCTTATTCTACTGTCCAAGGCTTTGATAGCAATTTTCAACCTTCCCCACTGCATTCAAGAAACCAACTTTGAAACCTTAAAAAATTACCATTTCCTTCACTACACACACTCGTGTGCATCCAACTTTGACCAACACTATGCTTCTACATCTGTAACCCTCCATTCAATCATCTAACGGCTAATTATCATTTGAAAAAATCATCTGGTTTTCTGGATTCTAGAACTACTAACACTGTACTGTTTTCATTATTCTAATCTCAGGAAATCCGGATCAAGCAATTATATCCATGAAAAGACTCAAAAATTATGGTTAAATTCTCAGTTTGTTTGTAAGATTTGCAGAATCTCAATCTTCTTGTTTCTTTTAGCACCAAATGGATGGTTCTGGCTCTGTTTCTGGTTATGGTTCTTGTTCTGGTTCTGCACCAAAAGATAATGCTTCTATGCTTTCAAGTCCTTTTTCTTCTCCAAATGTCAGTGCCCTGCTCAAGATCAAGATCATTTCATGGTAATTGATCAAATTATGCAAAAATATTCAATCTTTTTGAATCTTTCATTGTTTTTACTGAATCTTGCTTTGAATTCAATCATACCCTTTCATATTTCGCTTTCTTTTTGGTTATATCTGGTGCAGGAGTCAAGAAACAGGCTTGCCGGCCTCGGTTTGTGTCCATGTTGCTGATAGAGTTTTCAATCTTCACAAGGTAAGTTTGATTAAGAAAGAGCAATAGTATGAAGTTGTAATTGGTTCTAACTTGTGAATTTTCTCTGATTCGTTCTCTTTTTACAGTATCCTTTGTTTTCGAAAAGTGGGTTCTTTATGAGAAAACTAAGTGAATCGAATGAAATTGAGCTACCACAAGATTTCCCCGGAGGACCCGAGACTTTTGAGATGATCTCGCTCTTTATCTATGGCTCTTCCACCTTAGTCGACCCTTTCAACGTTGCAGCTCTGAGATGCGCAGCCGAATTTCTGGAAATGACAGAAGAATATGGCTCGGGAAACCTCTGTGAGCGTTTCGACATATACTTGAACCAAGTTGTGTTACAGAGCTGGGAGGACACACTCATCGTCCTCCAGCAAAGCCGGTCGCTGGTCCCGTGGGCTGAAGAGCTCTTAATCGTGAGCCGCTGCATTGAATCTCTAGCCTTCATGGCTTGTATGGAGATTCTTGATCCAGAAAGAAGAAGAGACCAGCCTGTTATAACTCTAGAAACTCTAAGCACTCACAGATGGAGCTCTGAAATGGTTCAAGAAATCGTGAGCCAAGATGTGTGGATCAGAGACCTAATAGCTCTCCCATTTGGGTTCTTCAAACGGGTAATCGGGTCTTTAAGAAGACAAGGTATGAAAGAAAAGTTTGTTAGCCCGGTTGTGTTGTTCTACGCGAATTGGGTCCTTTCTGATAGAAATGGCAGCCAGAAAGATTTAGCTGTGTTACTAACAGGTGTTCTTGATTTACTTCAAATGGGAGAAAAGGGTAGTAGAGTCATTCCAGTTGGATTCTACTTCATTTTGCTCTCTAGATCACTAAAACTCAGTTTAGATAGAGAATGTACTCTAAAGTTGCAAAACCAGATTTCAGGAGTGTTGCATATGGCTCAGGTTGAAGATTTTCTTCTCCCAGAAAGTGGGATAGATGACATTCCTAGTAACATTAAGGTTACCACAATGGAAACCATCTTTTCGACCTATGTTTTGTTTAATATGTCTGCAAACAACGGCAGTCCTTCGCCTTATCATTCAGCTGTTGCAGAATTATGGGACTCGTATCTCACCCATATAGCCACTGATCCAGAAATGGGATTAAAAAGATTCATGGAACTCATTGAAATCGTGCCAACGCCAAGTAGGCAAAACCATGATCATCTTTATAGAGCATTGAACGTTTTTCTACAGGTACATTTTCTTTATTTCTGGTATCATAATCATATGCAAAAATGCAGCTTTCTTTCTAGAAAATCTTGAAAATGCTTATCAAGACTTGTTTGGCAGATGCACCCAGAATTGTCACAAGACGAAAAGAGTACAGTATGCAAATACCTAAACTGTCAGAAACTATCGCACGAGGTCTGTGTAGAAGCAGTCCAAAACGAACTGATGCCACTAAGGTTAATAGTTCAGGCACTTTTCGTTCAACAGCTAAGCACACACAAAGCATTGAAAGAATGTTCAGATTCTTTCAGATATGCACAGTGCGGAGACTTTTCAGGGAGTCTTCCAAGCTCCAGATATGCAAATTCTAGAAGCCAGAATCTGGTGGACAGTCCATGTGTTGATCTAGAAGACACAAGAAACAGGCCACTCAGTTTCTTGCTACAGACAGATTTAGTATCCCAGAAACCCGAGTTGTCCAGTAAAGATTACGAGTCTACAAGCTTCAGAATTCAAACACTCGAACAACAACTGATGACCCTGAAAAGAAGTCTTCAATTACAAAACACATCCAAGAAAAGAGAGCAAGTTTCCAAGAAAGTAGAGCCAGTGAGACCATATGGGCTAGAGGGAAGAACGATGAGCAAGAAAAGAACCCCTCTTGGACAAGTGACTAGCTGCATAGGAACTGTGAATTTTGCTTCACAAAGGAAGTATGCTAGTAGATTACTGAAGGTGTTTAGGAGATTTAGTTTGTTTGGTAGAACAAAACCGAAGAGAAAACCAAGTGTAACTGGCCTACACCCAAAATCACTGTAAAATGTTTTACAATAAGCTTTTTAGCAATCTTTGCTTCTATAAAATGAAATACTCAGCCAAATGTAAAGAAATCAAACCAAGAACATAGTTCTTCACTTGTTATATATACGTAAGAAAACCGTAACATAGTTACAATACATCAACCAACATTGGAATTTGGAAATCAAATGCTTTCTAAAACTAGAGAGATGCATAAAACCAAAGAACAAACATTGAGTTGTAACAACTAGTGGATGTTATTAAGTTACAGTTGTTAAGATTGCTTCTTGATCAGGTTCAGCCTGAAACTTATGAGATTCATCTAGCACCAGTGTAGCAGCTTTGATCACTCTCTGTCCATTAACATAATGCTGACGGCAAACAGGCATATACACATCTGCACCACCTATAAGTTCGGTTTTTGTCTCGTTGGTCTTCCTTAAGGTGAAATGGGCTCGTTTGCCACATAGTTCACATCGAGCTGTTAATTTGGTTATGGTATCCGCAAGGGGTACTAGATCAAGAACTGGACCAAAATTCCTTCTGCCAAATGGAAGTATTAGTAAAGACTAAATAGAAGTGATTGCACAAATCATGATGACAAAAAGATGATTAAACCAAAGCACCTTAAGTAATCACCATCAAGGCCAGCAACTATAACTGTTTTTCCATCATGGTCAGCAGCTTTGCAACAAAAGTCATAGAGATCATCAAAGAATTGGGCCTCATCTATGCCAATAACATCCAGCTGCCAAACATACAAGACTAATACAAATCAATAAAAACTTATTTTAACATGATATGGTCAAACATATTTGTATTATTATAACCCCAAAACAAGGAAGGTTCATCAATATAAGATTGGTATTCAAGCAAGATTCCCTTAAATTATGGGATCTGTATTATATGTTTAAAATTTTGAAAAGTATGCTACTAACAGTCTTGTGCTAGTTTAAAAACCCTAAAAGAAATTGATGACATGTACTCCCAAAGGCCATCATAAAGATCATACCTTTTCATAAGCTTCTTCTCCAAGTTTTTGTTTGAAAGATAACAGATCAGGCAGAGCCCAACATGGGTACTTATTCCCATCATGGGTTACAACTGAATCTATAGCATATCGGTTATCTTTGCTTGACTTTATCATTGCTACCTTCCTGTATATGGCAATTAACCATAAAGAAGACAGTATCAGTGTCAGATACAGCTTTATATCATCAAATCAATCAATAAACCCCCACCAATTTGATCACAATTCATCAATTTAACCAAAGAAAAAGCCACACGATATTGAAAACAATGATTCGAATCACCAAACGATATGGATACTAATGCAAATATTTCAAATTTAACATGGGTAATTCAGTTGAAGAACACATGAATGATCGATTTAAATTAATAACTTCATACAACAACTGAGTGGATCAAAACAATAAATAATTCAATTACCTGCCATTGGTTCCTTCAGATTTGATCCTGCGAAGAAGAGCTGTGGTCTTGCCAGCAAACATAGGCCCCACGATAACATGAATCTCACCGGAAGGACGAAGAGGGTGGGCGATAAGATCGAGATCGCTGTGATTAAGAGTGGGTTTCAGCGACATCTTATTGGGAAGTGGGGCGTTGTGAAAGAGGTGTGGTTTTCGATTGGGTATAAATAGAGAATGGATTAATGGAGATGTGAGTTTGATTTTTGAAGTTTGGAGGGAAGATGGAGAAGAGTTTGAAATATTTTGGTAAGAAACAAGAAACATTTTGGGAGGGAATGCAAAGATTTCCTGCGAAGGAGGGAAAGGGGAGCTCACGGCTCGGCTGTTGTTTTCTTTCATATCCTTATAGTTTAGATTAATGTCATCTTTGACCCCTTGAATTGGCCTCAGTTGCCAAAAACTCCATGTTTTAGAATGGAGTTTTTAGAATGGTACAAACGAATGACATATGCAATGATCGGGACCGAAAAGGCAAAGTTAGTAATACAATTATTTACCGTAGATATACATATTATTTCATCTTGAATGTAATACAATTTGGATCTTACATACTCTAATTTTTCTTTATTAGAGCCGATTAGTTTATCGAGACTCAACCGCTGGTCTCGATAAGTTCTTGATAGAAGATGATTTCAGTAATGTTTTCGATGGGTTCTTAGTTGGTCTCGGTAAAAGATGGCTCCGATGACTAGTTAAGGTGCCACTATATTTGGATCAATTACAGATCAATTGCTATATTTAGCTCGAAGACGAGTTAAGGCGCAACCTGGTGCCTGGTAGGAAACTGATTACAAGTCATATCGTTTTAAGAAGTAAACATATTTGATCGCAGCGGAACAATAAAAATATTGATCTATAAATGTAACACCATCAAATCTGGAAAGCGCGAATAATTTAAAATTTTCAATAATACATCAAATAACAATCCTAAAATTTAACTTAACAAATGATAAACCAAGTCTTACATACAGACTAAGTCGAGGTTGGGTATTAGTGAAACTCAAATACAGTCATTATCTTCAAACACGAAAGACGTCACCGAATAACTAGATTCTTCTTAGGTATCTAACTAGCACTCAAATCGTCATGGTGTCGCTAGTACCAAACCGCAACGACGATATGATGCACATGTCAACAGATAAAAAGGTTAGGCTTAAGCCTGAACACTTATTGAGTTCAAACAATTTTCATCATAATTATAAAACAGTACAATTGAAAGATTGTTCATTTAAAACATAATTTTCAAATGAAATGCGTTTATCATAAAAAACAACTTCTTTTCAAAATTCACTGTTTTCGTGATGAAAAGCTCTAAATCAAAATACTCGTTCAATATTAAATCAAAACCAATTCTTACTCAAAAAACGTAAATGAGGTTTAATATCCAACTATTTTAAACATGGATAAAAACTCTATTATTTAAAGATGCTCGAGATGGGAATACGGTTCAATACCCAAAACCATAAATAAATGGAAAACACTCCATACTCGAAACAACGCCGAAAATGAAGATAATACTATATCCGAAAATCATTCGATGACGTGGGAGACCTGTATCCATCAAATGTGGCTAACACCTAAGTAACATACAAGCAACGTTAACGAGCCTCAACTAGGGATCATATGATCATCAAGTTCAACTCTTCGAGTCTATAGTTTAAGTCCCCCGCTAATAACCTAAACAGGCTCTTTTTGTTATAAATGACAGTCACTGACGGATTATACGGTCATCAAGTTCAACTCTTAGAGTATGTATTTCAAGTCCACTGCTACTGATCATACGGTCATCGAGTTGAACTCTTCGAGTTTGTACCTCAACTCCTCTGTTACATATGAGTTTTTAGCAAAAATACATGGATACCGGTCTCATCCCAAACCATCAAACTGACTCATATGCCTATGGATTTGTTGCAGTACGTTTTAAAATTACACAACAGTAATTGAATTACTAACACACTAAAAACGTGTAGTGTATCAAATAAAATATCATAACTGTATATAAACTCCAAAGGCTAGACAAAGAGCAAATGAACTAGACAAGTGTCCCCCAAGACCCATTTGAGTCAGAACCGAGCCAAAGCTCAACAACACGATTGACTATTCAATAAAAGTCATTGTAAATTGTAAAATCGCCCAGGAGGTTTTATGCGACCCTGGATGCGAAGTAGGTCGCATGCCAGGTCGCCGGTGCCTAAAATCACATCCAAACTTCATATATGTAACCTCGTATGCAACTCATGTCGCATGCCTGGTCGCCTAACTTTATGCCTTAAAATCCCAACTTCATTTTGACATTCCAGTGAGTAAGGCGACTTCGGTCACGTCCCAAGCCGAATGCCAATTCGCTAGGACCCATTTGATGCCCGAAAATCCTCGTTTTCGCTATTCTTTTGACCCCACAATAATCTGAAGTAAATAAATACGGTTAGACCCCAATAACTCAGCATTAATACATCAAATGTAATTATAGATAATATACATAAACCCCAAACAGTACAAGTTGGTCGGGTTGATATTTTGGTATATTAAAATATTTTGCTATATTTCCTACCTTGAATATGTTGTTTTCTCTACTCATAATTCTTTTTTTTTATCATCAATCATTTGGTATAACTTATCCATGCTCTTTAAGTATATCACATTTAACTACTTTTCTCAATTGCATATATATATATATATATATATATATATATATATATATGTTCCTATTTACTGAACATACGAAAAATCATGTGAAAATAGAAGTGTAAGAAGATATTTGGACCTTTGATCACTTTTAATTAATGTTGATCTAATGGTTCATATTAACTCCTAAAATAAACCATAAATTAGTTTAGAAGGATATTTTTTAATTGGTTTTTAATTAGAATTGATTCATGGGTAGAAATCCCTTCTTACCCCTCTCACGATAACTACTATTCTTACCGAAAACCAACTCCTGAACATATATACAATGTTATATAGAAATGGTGAAGAGATTAAAATATATGTATATGACATTGGTTACAGGATGATGTAATTGTCTAGTGTACATATTAATAAGAACTTAACAATAATTTTAAATCCAAAAAAATAAAAGGATATCGGGTACATCGGGTTGAGTTAGATTTAAATGACCGTACCTCAATTCCAATCCAATATCTATGGTTTGATTACAACTCGATTAGACGTCGGGTGGTTGCTTTGAATTAGGTTATTTCACATTCGATTATGTAGGTTGGTCGGGTTTTTGAGCACCCCAACATCTAAGGGTATCTTCAACATATTTTTTATAATTTTTCTAATATCGAGAATCA
This sequence comes from Cynara cardunculus var. scolymus, assembly GCF_001531365.2. NCBI lineage: Eukaryota > Viridiplantae > Streptophyta > Magnoliopsida > Asterales > Asteraceae > Cynara > Cynara cardunculus. Next base: position 65,604,651 of record NC_037529.1, read on the forward strand.
AAAGTCAATTTTTTTAAAAAGAATTACATTCAACTTCAATAGATTCTCTATTTTAAATATTTCAACATCTATCATATTATTAAAATATTCTATAAATTTATCATCTCAATGAATTTTAATTTTTTTTAAATGATAATAATTCAATTGATAGGAACAAATAAAAAGTTAAATTAATTTTTATCTATTAAATTTTATTTAGTTTTATTTATTTTAAATAACACTATAGAATAAAATTAAAATAGGAAAAAAAAAACCTATTTTCTTTATTTTGAAGAGATGACCATAAAAAAGAGATTATACTAACCATTGTAGAATACGTTTCAACTTCATTTTTAAATGTAAAATTGATAAAATCTAGAGAGCTGTTATTCATAAATTAGAAGGATACTTGTGCGATATAGCATAATGCATTTTGATTTTAATGTTTCGTTTTTTTTTTTTGTCTCTGTTGATGTTATAACACGGTTTTATGTGGTTTTGATAAAGTGATAATGTTTTTATATTTGAATAAAATATAAATTTGAATATCTCATAAAAAAATGAAAAAATATATCGATATTATTATCAATTAACTATTTAAGAGTTTACATTTTTTATTATAATTTAATATAGATGTAATAACAAAGTAATTTGTTTTCGATTTAATAATATAATTTTTTATAAACATAATAATTAAGTCATCTGTTAGAACTCAATGATTATTCTAATTATATTTTAGATTTTTTTATTTAAAATGAGATGTTTATCTTGTATTTGATTATATTTATTTGCAGTTTGTTACACAAATTCAAAATGGAGCTTTGATAAGTCGTACTTACACACAATTTACTTATAATCTTGAATTTTAAGTAATATACATCAATAAACAATATTTGATGCATAAAAATGATTTTTATTTTTTTTATCAAATGTTCTACAACATAATATAAATATGAACAAAATATTAAAAGAGACCATTCAACTTTTCGATAAATATTATTTAAATTGATTTTGACCTTAAAAAATAAAATACCTTAATGCCTTTCAATTCAATTTTATTATTAGATATAAAATAATACAATATCCAAAAGTATTCTATATAAAACATAAAAAATAATTAAACTTTATAACTATCTTTTTGTTGAGGGTTTGCATATATGTTCTATACTATTTTGTGTTTTTAATAATAGATTGTATTTAATGTATATATACATATAAAAGGTCAGATTCATGAGAAAATCGTAAAGAAATGAAAAACTAAAAAATACTCTGATAACCGTTCATCTGAATGCTATGCACACGTGTATGAAAACTTAAAAACAACTTCAATTACTTATATGCACATGTGTATACTGTCCAGATCAACAGTTACCAAAGTGTTAGTCAATTTTTTTTTTAATTTCTTTGGGGTTTTCTCCTAAACCCCCCCCCTCCTCTTCTCTCTATATATGTATGTATCAAATGCGTATATGATAAAATCCGTCCTACCACACACAAATACGTGAGTTCATCCCTCCTTGCCCCAATGGCTTATCTCATTCTCTTTTCTTTATCCTTATCGTCGAATGTCAATCAAGGTAATTCATAAATACATAAATAAAATGACATCATTAAGTATGAGAAACAGAAACAACGATGAATTATAAACCATTTGAACGAAAACTTTGATTCCCAAAATACATTTATGAAAGCAACAATTTTCAAGAAAATGGATAGATGAGCAAAACCCTATTTTTATTAAGTTGATGCGAATATTTCACTTAATATATCTTTTGGGGAAAATATGTATGGTGAAAATAGGGTGCATCTCTTTTCTTAATGAATTGATGTAGAAATGAGAACCATAAGAAGCAATAGCAACCGTTGATGAGGCAAGAATGGGGTGTGAAGGGCAGCATCCATGTGGGTCCATGGGGTACCCATGCATGCACATACATGGGATTGCAACGAAAGATTTTCCCAATAAGTCTATAAAGGTCGAGTCGGAGGACAAGCAATCCTTCCATTTATCAGATCGAACACCCAAAAAAGTTTTATCTTTTTTTGTTTTCCCTTTTCTTCTCTCAAACTACCACACATTACACATATTCACCATACCCAAAAAATTAACAAAAATAAAAGAGAAATAATTAATTTTCGGCAAATTTCTCATTTTTATATATGTAGAAGAAGAGAAACTCGCATCAAAGATTTCTTTGTTTGAGACATATTCCTCTTTCTTTAATTATTTCGAACAAATTTTGAATTTTGAATAACCAAGAAACACAAAGGGGGCAGTATTGAGGAGGATGAACGTGCCCTCGGTTCTTATTGTGCCTCCTCTCAGATCTTAATTGCTTTTTGTCAAGATTTATCATCTGGGTGTTTCTTCAATTTGGTGGGTTTTTGTTAAAGATTTGGGTGATTGTTTCTTTTTCTGGTTAGTTTTGGGAAAGAGAGAGAGAGAGAAAGAGAGTATGTTTCTCGATTGATCGGCTGATTGATTGTGTTTTATTTTAAATTTCTTTCGCCCCCTTTTCAGGAGACCCTGAATTGTTGTAAGATTGGTCATCGTCGAAGGATCCGATGTTTTCTGATTGAATCGACAATACCCAATTCTTATCGGGAATACTAATCTGCGTGTTCTTCAAAGTAAGGTATATTGCTTTTAATCTGGACTATCTTGATCTACATTTTCACTTTATGGACTCGGAATCTTTACCGGATTAAAGTCTGAATTTTGATGTTAATTTTAAATTTATTCTGGAATTCATTTTGCTATATTTCGGATCGAGTTGTATGCTATGTCTTTACATCTCATTCTCTTCCTGTTTGGATTGATAGCGATAATTTGGAATTTGTGAAAATTTTGTTGTAATTTGGGTTTTTGCTTGATTGCTTTTGGTGTCTAGAAAATGCAATCTGATCTTGGCAAGTTATTTATCGGTGGGATATCATGGGACACAAATGAAGAACGTCTGAAGGAGTATTTTAGTAGTTATGGTGAGGTGTTGGAAGCTGTAATTATGAAAGATCATACCACTGGCCGTGCCCGTGGTTTTGGTTTCGTTGTCTTTGCTGATCCTGTTGTTGCTGAGCAAGTCACCAAAGAGAAACACAACATTGATGGTAGAATGGTAAGTCTTTTTCAATCTAAATCCTTAATTCAGATTCAACAAGTTAATTAATTGTTTATTTTTCCAAAACTATTATGCATAGATGTAGTAAATTGAGTTCTTGTGATATTCTTTTGTTATTTCAGGTTGAGGCAAAAAAGGCTGTTCCTAGGGATGATCAAAGCACCATGAGTAGAAACAGTAGTAGCTTTCAGGGTTCTCCTGGTCCAGGACGAACAAGAAAGATTTTTGTAGGAGGTTTAGCGTCCACAGTCACTGAGGCTGATTTCAAGAGGTACTTTGAGCAATTTGGAACTATTACGGATGTTGTGGTTATGTATGATCATAATACACAGAGGCCTAGAGGTTTTGGATTCATTACTTATGATTCAGAGGATGCAGTAGACAAAGTTTTGTTGAAAACTTTCCATGAGCTCAACGGTAAAATGGTTGAGGTCAAACGTGCAGTCCCAAAAGAGCTTTCACCTGGTCCAAGCCGAAGTCCACTTGGTGCATATCCTTATGGTTTGAGCCGAACCAGTAGCTTTCTTAATGGCTACAATCAAGGAGCCTATTCTCCAAATGCAGTTGGAGTTGGTGGTTATGGTGTTAGGATGGATGGTAGATTCAGCCCGATTCCTTCTGCTAGAAGTGGGTTTGCTACATTTGGTTCTGGATATGGAATGGGATTGAACTTTGAACCAGGGATGAGTGGTAATTATGGTGGTGGCACCAACTATAATAGTACTCTGAGCTATGGAAGGGGAATGAACCCTTATTATGTTGGGAATTCAAATAGGTTTGGGAGTCCTATTAGTTTTGATGGTGGAAATGGAGGGAATACTTCTTTCTTTAGTTCAAATCCTCGAAATTTATGGGGTAATGGAGGGCTTAACTATGGATCAAATTCCACAGGTTCGAGTGGTTATGTAGGATCCGGAAGTGGGGTCATTGGTGGCGGAATCTTGGGGAACACTGGGCTTAACTGGGGTTCTTCTCCTATTTCACCTCAAGGTGGCGGAAATGGTTCTACACAGAGTGCGAATCTTGGTTATGGAGGTGGAGATAACAGTTATGGTTTAAGAGGTGCAGCTTATGGAAGAAATGCTACTACTAATGGGGTTCCTACATCATCATACGCTGCATCTAGTGTAGGTTATGATGGGCCTTTTTCAGATTTCTATGGTGGTAGTGGCTCAGTCTATGGGGGAGACCCAACTTGGCGGTCAACGAATAACGAGCGAGAGGGGTCTGGTTCATTTGGAGGGTATGGGCTAGGCGGTGGAGGTTCTGATGTCCAGACTAAAAGTTCTTCTGGTTATGTTGGTGGTTATAGTGTTGCTAAGAGACAGGAAAACAGAGGTATGGTCTCTCATTCAACCCTGTACATATGTGTCTGTATTTGATCCTAGCTATTTAGTATTTTCATGCTCAAGGGTATGCCACATTAATAGTCTAGATATGCCTTTATGGGTGCGTTTGGTGTGTAGACGACTGGACGGGCGAGAGTGAGATAGGTGGGTGAAAGAATTGTGGAAGTTTTAGGGTTTTAATTTGACATGGGTAGTTTAGTAATTTACCAATCTTGTCACATCTCCCAGTTTTTGTTCCATGTGACAAAAAAATGCATTTTAGTCTCACTCAGGTCATGTCCTGTCGCAGTCTAATGTCTTCGCCAAATGTGTGGCAACAAATTTTTGTACTGTACTGTCCCGTCTTGCATACCAAACGCACCACAAAAAGAACAAATGCGTAATCATGTAAAGAGAACAATCCACAGATAATTAAAAATTATCTTAAAACACTACTTTTGGTCCAGGAAAATCTGAAGTAGAATTCATCTTTTTTGCATAGTTATATGAGGATGATAAACATGGCATTATTGCTGCTTGATATCTATCAGAGCGATATATAAATGGGCATAAGTAGCATGCTCTGAACTTCCCAAACAATTGTCACTAGAAACTAATCATAAAATGGACTTACCCGATCTATATCTTGGTTCATTAATCATTGTATGCTGCTGTTTGCATAGTAGTTGCTGATATGTGAGCATGTTAGGAATGAAATTCTATGTAAAATTGTATTCGTCTTGAAAGATAAAATTGTCTATAATTGTAGAAAAGTCGTCGTGTTTGACTTTTATTAGAGATGTTTGGTTGTTTCATAGTGTCAGTTAGTATTTTCTGGTAGCTGCATTCATTTATGTTCTCCATGAGCATATTAAAGTATTAGAAGTTACTCTGGTCGTCACAGTTTGACTACAAAAATGCACAATATTGCCCCTATTAGATGGCTTCCTATATGAAGAAGTTGAGCATCTTACTGAAAGACCCCAACCATATTATATTGTCCCTCTCTTTTGTAGATTGACAAGTATGGCATGACTCCATGGGAATAATACTTTCTGTTGTTAGTTTGAAGTATTTTTCAATTGAAAACCACACATATTAATGTCATACGAGACCCCCTCTGCAAATTGTATTAAAGGGTGTATATGTACACACAGACATATATCGGAACGCCTCCATACATGATATTAGAATGACCCTTTTGCTCCAACAATTTATCATCTTTTGGTTAGACGACAAGAAAACACACTATGTGGGCTTCGGCATCCTGCATATAATCACTACTTGCAACCTGACCATGATGCCTCTAGCGAATTATTCATATTTTAAACGGTCATTATGTGGGGTAATTCGACATGTCTGGTTTGTTTCTTTTCATCTTTCCTCTATCCAAGTGGCAGAGAGACTGCTTCCTTGAAGATGACCCCCAGCTTGGCAATGGAAGTAGAAGGAAACATGAGTGATAGAGAAAGGTGAAAAAAGCTGCAAGAGAGTGTGCAAATATGCAGTAGGTACAGTAAATAGAAAAGCTAGTAGGAACACATAGGTGAGAACACAAAATGCAGAACTGACAACTACTAGGGCAAGATCCCCTCCTTTGAACCATCTTATGGCGTTCGCTAGCCTATCTATCGGGCCCTGAGTTCTTCCCTCCTCTACCCTAGCTACTTGTCCATACTAATATCTGCAGTCTGCGATCCTAGTTCTACGTCTTTAAGAATTCCTATCAAATGCCATGTCCTTGGAAGGCTTTAGCGCCGCCATGTCCAGCCTCAGCTACTTGGCCCGCATCCTCCTCCGGCTGCTTCTCCCTCTCATCCCCTCAAATGTTATGCTTTCCACCCTTCTCACTGGTGTCGATAAATGTCTCCTTTTAACGTGGCAAACCATTGCAATCTTCCCTCTCTATATTTATCCCTTATAGACATAACTCCTAGCTCTTCCCGAGAACATCTTTTCGACATTCCGTCCAACATGGTCAGAGCACAGGCTAAACATCCTCGTTTCTGCAACTTCCAACTTCGGGACCGTTTACCATATGCTTACCGGCAAGAGTTACCACACTCACTTACTTTAGCTGGTAACATCTCCCTCCTTGTGAATCATGGAGCTTAAATACTTAAAACTGTCCTTTTGAGGTATCATTTTCTCCCCAATTTTGACTTCCACTGCTTCATTGTTACACTCCCTACTGAAATTGCAGTATAGGTATTTGGTCGAGTGGCTAATGCGAAATCCATAGGTCTCCAGTGCCACCCTCCACTGCTCTAAACTAACAGTTATTTGAAGGTCATACTTTCGGGCTTAATAACTTCTTGATTAGTTTCTTTAAACAATAATTTAAGAAAATCTACAAAAACACCACTGAAAAACATCTATGAGACCCAATTGGAGACAAAAAATCTGCAAGATGTTATTGAAGAAATCTGTAAAACAAGATTGAATTTCATAATCATTCATGTTTTGTGTAGACTATCCAACTGAACCAGACCAATAAAGCCCGGTATATCCCAACTGAAGGTAGGGTCTTTGAGGGGGGGGTATCCTTTTCAACATAGTCCTGCTGCTAATCCACCTCAACAACTTCATATCCAACTTAAATAGAAACTTAAGTAGGCTAATGAATTAAGCACAAAGAAATTCCAAAGGATGCTGACACTGAATGGTGATATATCCACATTAGTTAAATTTGCTGATAAAGTATAAATTAATACCAACAACGACCACCACCATTGCCACGATTGTCACCACGGCTACACAAGCCACTAAGAGCATACGCCAACCACTTTTAGCCATCATTTTCAAGTGTTTACTGGATTCAAATTGCATAAAGCTCAATGCTTTTCAAGTTATAATATGTATAGCTAAAGTTTGTGTTTTTGGGTGGCACAGGAATCACTGGGTAGTAGGATGGATGCATGAAGTTTGATATGTGAATTTTGGTTACTTTTGTTGTTTAGCAGCCAGCAGCAGCAGCTTCACCTGAAAAGGGGTTTGGCTATCATCTTCTCCAGAGCTGAGCTAACTTGAGTGCAGTAGAAGGAAGGAAGGAAGGAAGGAAGGAAGGAAGGTTTATAAGTAATTTTTGTTTTTATGGATTGAATTTTTATGAGTTGTTACATTTTTGAGTGAGATGTAAAATTGGTTTGCGGCGTATAGTCAAAAAAATGTGTCATCTTGCATCTCTTTGCAAGTCAACAAGGTTCGGGTTTTTTTGTTTTCCTTGTATCAGAGTTTTATATTTGGTTTTGTACCAGGATGGCTTCTTGATGATTTTACTGCTAGTGAGGGTGGGTTCCCATGAATAAGTAAGTTACCTTAACTCTCTGATTGCTTTTTGCTTGCATGGATTATTGATCGAGTTTGAATCCCCCCCTTTTCGACCCACGATTCAAATCCAGATGTTTTAATGTGCAATATATATACATATAGATGAGATTGTTGTGGGTTTGAGGATTGGTGTTATGGTGAATTAGGGGATTGCTTTCTGGCATATTTGGATGATATGCAAAAGTGGTCTGTTTATGGTTACATAAAAGTGGATATCCAAGGAGGAATAAAAATCCCCTGGTGGCTACGGAGGTTCAAATGTGGTAACTTTGCGCTATCTGTAAAGCAGGTAGTCGTCCTGGGAGTAGTCGGTTCGCATAGCAGATTGGATATCCAGGTTAATAAAAAAAAGTGGTATGTTCATGATTATGAGGATCAAAGGTTGTTTCTAGTTTTGAAACCTCTTCTAACTTTTATGGTCAAATAAGGTAATCTTTGTGATTCTTGTCTTTTGGTGAAGGATTTCAAGATTTTGCTTTGCATGCCCAAGAGAGAAGTGATGGTTCATGGAGTAGAGTCACCATGTCCGGTTATAGTCACCGGTGCCAATAACCGGTTAAGCCGGTCCCCTGGTTATAACCAAATATGGTTTCAAAATACGTAACTAGCTGGTTATAGGATCTTGATTAAATTAATCCTTCGAAAAATTCAAATTATGAAAATAACCTATAAAAAATCATATTTCAAAAAATGCCCCCTCATTTAACATTACACACTGCTTGGTGTATAGGAGGTTTTTTTTGCAATTTTTTTTTTTAAATATGATGCGACTCCTTGGATATGACGATGGTTGATGGTTTAACACCAGTTGATACTTAATGCGGTAAAATGGTCCATTCTTAACATATTTTAATATGTTTTAATATAAATAAACATATTTTTAATATAGATAAACATATTTATTTATTATTATAATAATTTATTAAGACTTAATGGTTATAACGTATAATTATTTTCTATAATTAATAAATATTATAGAAAATAATTATATATTTATTATTTATTAATTATAGACAATAATTATATATTATAATCATTAAATTTTAATAAAATATAATAATAATAAATAAATATGTTTATTTATATTAAAATATATTAAGAGGTGTGCCCTTTACACACTAAACATCAATCGATGTTAAACCATCTCAATCGCTGTCATATCAAATGAGTTACACCATCAAATTAGAAAATATTTTTTTTTGTAAAAAAGCCTTCCTATGCTAAATGAGGGGCCATTTTTTAAAATATGATTTTTCATAGGTAATTTTTGTAATTTAAATTTTTTAGAAGATTAATTTAGACAAGATCACAACTTATTACCCCATTTTATTTATTTATTACACATGAATAATAAATAGATTGTAATTAATAAATTAATAAAATATAATCTAATAAATAGATCGTCAACATTCATAAAACCAAAAAAGCTAGAATCTGTATAAATGTTCGATTCATTTGGTGTCTTGTAGTTTGAGAGACTGTATTATTATGAAACGCCATTGCAATATTTTTCTCATTGCTCTTTACACTCCCAATGCTAGTTGATGACTTTTTTGTTTACCTAAATCGTCACCGTGTATTCTATCTTACCGAAGTTAGCACTATATATGTCAAAATAAATTATGAAGCATAAATTTAAAATTGACGATATCGGTTATCATATACTCTACACCGACAACGTTTATGGTGGGGGTTTAAGATGGCGTCAAGCGTGAATATTGGTGACAAGTTCGTAAAATATTTCATTACTTTTTTTTTCTTGTTGGTCTTACTATTTTACTCTAGTTTTTGACGTTCTGAATTCCTTTAGCTTCTCCGTCATTATATGAATATGTTTAAGTACAAAACAACTAGTTCGTGGAGGTGGCAAGCACGTTTGGGATTCACGGTTACTGATTGCAAAGCCTTTGATACGAACGGTCCCTTTTGAGCAGTCCTTTTTATATTCGAATTGAGGTATCACAAAGACTCTTCTTGTAACCTTGCAACTTCCACAACTCCTGTCACTGTTGTGGGTTTAAAGGCTCGTACTATTGGTTTAACAGCAGGTCAGAAGCCCCTACTGAAACTATCTAGAATATAAGGCTCAGGTAACACATGATTATTTTGCATCATAATTACCCTTAAATCATCAAACTCGTCTATATAAACCTTTAAAGAATCATGTTGTTGTAGGTTACTGAATCGCTCCACAACATTTACTCCAAATTCATCTTTAAATCGAGTATTGAGATCTATGACAAAATCGCTCCAATCAACATTTCTTCTAACAGAAACAGACAGGTAACTGGAAATCCAATTGATTAATATTTATATAGCACAGGGGCGTGTTACGTGTGAGTATGGTTTCAGATAACACAAATGTTTAAATGAAAAGTATAGGGTGTGTCTGTAAAAAAAGAAACTTTAGTGTTTAAAATGCAATGATATGAAGACTACAGGGACGAATAAGGGTGGTTTAAAGAATTGTGTGGGTATTGTGTAAATTTGAAATGCTATATAAAGGGAAAAAGAGAAAAAGAAAAGGATCATACCTATTGCGGGTCTTCTTTGTGTCTGCAACTGCAAGTATAGATCTTCCTCGCTGGCCCCTTTGTCGTCGGTTGATTCCTTTGCTCCGGCGACAAAAGTTATCGTGTTCTGACGTCAAATAAGCAAGATATAACTGTATATATATAAAGAAGATCTTTGTTTCTTCGTTTCTCAGGTAATTACCGAATGATTCAGCAAAGTTTTGTGAAGGTTTATTGTTAGTCGATTTGTTTTAACTTCGAGAGTTCAAAACTTGAAAGTCGTTTACAATACAATATTTTTTCTTGTCGATTGTCGCCTTTTTCTTTCTGATCGCCAAAGAGGAGGAGGGACTGAAGTAATGAACCCGTGAACTCTAAGTTATTACCACCAGGAATCGGAAGGCAAAATTGAATTTGTTTTTTAAATTCTGAAACTCCATATTGATATATGTTTGATCTCATCGACGCAGAGAACGCTTACGGCTAACAGTCACCAGGCTTCATTTGACCCTCAATCCTCATTGAAGAGACACGCTCACCAGTTGCCGCTGTCCGCTGCTGAAACGCCATCGACGCTCACCTCTCTCATTTTGGGTAAGCTTTTCATGGAATTCTGACATTAGGGTTTTGTTAAGCCTTATTAAAAGTTGTTTCTTGATGCTTACCCCCTTCTAATTATTACAAAGCTTCACATCTCACACACCCTCACGGTTTCACATTTGGTATGTGGTCTAAGATCGAGTTAAATGTGGGAACCAGGGTTTGAAATTTGTTGTGGGTATTGTGGGTTTACATCAATTTTGCAGTTGAAATTTGATGATTAGTTCATTTAGTTGTTGGGTTTGCCTTTAAATTGTCCCAAAGAATTGTATTAGTATGTTTGTATGTATACCCTAGAGAGAGTAAATTGACTTAAGCTGTAAGTCACGCAAAGTTAAAAAGGATTACACATAAGTTATGCTAAATGTTATCTGATATACTAAAGGATTACATAAATGGATACTGGAATAGATAATTTGAAAACCAAATGGTATGTATATATGTAAGAATACATAATTTATTTAGATGCAGAAGAAATAAAGCCACAAGGCCACAAGTGGAAGCTTAAGAAGATAAATGATGATGAGTTGTGATATCTTGTAGCAAGAAGAGTGAAAGAGAATATGACAAACTGGAAGAAGAAAAATAGTTGTTTGGTCAAAGAAATAGGGTGAGCTAAGAGGTGAGATCACAAGTGCCCATAATCAAAAGAAAAATCTCATATAGAAGCTGAAAGGAACGTAGATCGGTAACAAGGAAAGACAAGGGTGATAATTAAAGAGATTAACATTCTGTTTAGAAGAAATTGGAGGATGTATCTAGGTCACAAGAGAGGAGTATGGTAACTCCTTTTCCCACTTTAATCGTTGAAAGCACCCTGGTATAGATACAATCATTGCTTAGTTCCTCACCTTATAGAGTTTAGGTTAGTTCCTCCTAAAGTGTGAAAATTCAAAGTATAGTGAGACAAGTCACGAGTGTATTCAAGTTCTTACAAGAGATCCTACAAGTTTTCGTATTCTAAGTCTTGAATCATAGAGAACTAACCTCTCATGTTTGAAGTACATAAATACATCATATATATGTTTAGAAGTATGTGTTTCCATGAGATACCAGTTGTGGGTCAAATAATTGTACTCCAAAGTCCAAACTCAAACTAACCGTTTACATGATAGATATTTCTGAACTTTCAACTTTGGTTTAGCATTGGATTAAGTGGGAAGCCATACTACTGAGAGCACTTGTATTTACGGATTAAGGCTTCCCTAAATGTAAATCATGTCAGTTGATTTCTGTGCTCCCGCGATAAAACTCATCATGTTCTATCATCAAATAACCAAGACATAATTGTATCTATCCTAAGATGATCTTTCTTTCTTCGTTTCTCAGGTAATTACCGAATGATTCAGCAAAGATTTGTTAATGTTTATTGTTAGTCAATTTGTTTTAACTTTTGAGAGTTCAAATCTTGCGGCTTTACGGAATCTTGTTTAGTCGATTGTTGTCTTTTCGTTCTGATCAGCAAAGGGGAGAAGGGACTGAGGCCACAAACTTAGAGATATTACCACCAGGAATCTGAAGGCAAAATTTGAATTCTGAAACTCCATATGTCATCAACATTCTGGGTTAATTTTGTTTTCATTTAATAAATTTAATATGTAAATTAGCACTTGTCTAATATGTATATAACTTGGATTAATTTTTGATCTCAAAGCTGTTTACTAATATGGTTCATGTTTTAATGCTCATATGATAAAAAATCATTTACTTGTGTATATATTGATGATAATTATCATACACAAGGATATTATTGATACCAAGAACATGTAGCTGATGGTCTTGATGCCATACTACAGACATCGAATGCTCCCGAAAGAAGGTTTTCTGAACTTAATTTTCTAGTTAGGATAATTGTGAATTGTCAAGCTATGTAGCTACTTTTCTCCATCAATAATCATTATACCTACCTCGTTGATCACAATTAAAATCAGTAGCACACAGGCGAGGAGTTACTTTATGGCTGTTTGCTACTTATAATTCGTAATCATGATATTGGAACTTGAACTGAACAAATGATACAGGTGAGATTTACCTTCTCTTCTCGAATGCTAAAGCCCATTTCATGCTTTTCCCTTTTATTGTTTAGAAGGCAGCGAAAGGCAGACTACAACAAGATGGACGTCAGTGATAACCATTTTGAATCCAAAAGAATTGTTTTTGTGACTGTCGGCACAACGTCTTTTGATTCTCTTGTTAGAACTGTCGACACTGACCAGGTTAAGAAAGAGTTGTCAAAGAAAGGATATACACATCTTATCATTCAAATGGGTCGTGGATCCTATATCCCTAACAAGGTATCTTGAATTGTGGTTTCTATTGATCCTGTTTTAGTTGATTGTATGAATTTCAACTATATCTATTGGATAAAGTTCTATTCTAAGTGACTGAATAAACTTGTAATTAAGATGATAAGATTTGGTATAAAATTGTACCCTTGGACCATGGGAGATGTTTTTATCTTTCAGTAGTGTAGGTTGTTTTTTCATGGTCTCAACTCCCAATCACTTAGTTCAGCATGCACATCCAGTCAATTTATGTTTTATAATGAATATTTTCCAGATTCATCGGGTCTTATATCTTTCATAAAATGCAGTCTAGTGGTGAAGATGGATCGTTGGTTGTAGATTACTTTACTTTTTCCTCAAGCATTGCAGACTATTTGAGATCAGCATCTCTTGTCATAAGCCATGCAGGTATGACATTTAAGCTAAGGATAAATGTTATTCAATCCTATTGGTAATAATGATCATTTCTTTATATCGTTCATGCTTCTAACAAAATTATAACCGTTGATTTACTTTCTCCAAATACAATCTAGTTACTGATTTTTAGATTTAATTGCAATTTTGCACAATTTGACTTTTCAAGCAATCGGTTTGTAATTGTGCACAATAAATAGGAGCCTATGTCATATTGGTGGGGAGATGGAATGGCTCACCTCCTACTTATTACTTGGAGGTTGAAACTGCTTAATGTGTCCCGTATCTCATGTGCATGCCACCACAAGCTGGCTTGATTTGGCATGGTGAAAGATTATTTAGTATAACTTCTGAAATTCAACTTCAGACCCACGTGGTTTGAATTGTGACTGTTCAATATCTTAATGGTTCAGGATGGTACTTGAGTTTTGGAAGTAATAATCATGTCAGTTGACAGGAACTCCATTAAGAGTCGTATGTTTTGTTAAAATTTAGAGGAAAATTCATGTCATTTTGTTAAATGATTAAATCTTAACTGGCTTAGCGCAAAGTTGCATCTTTTGGTCAGAAACTTGATGGATTCAAAAAAATGTCAGCATCTTTTCATTAGAAAGTTAACAATTTTAATGGCAAAGTCACACTTTTCCGTGGAAGTCATTAGATTTGCATCTTTTCCTGTAAGCGCATTGCAACTTGCATAAATAAGTGTGATATTCTCTGATGAAATCTTTCTGTATCCTTGATATCTGTTGGGTTTTTTTCAACTATTTGTTTGGTACAATGTTGGTTCTTGTTGGGTAATGACTAGTCTAACACAGAGAGTGTTTGTAGAAGGCGGGTTTGAATACAAACACGACAAAATTTTCAGTTTAATTCTGTATGTTTTATAAAAACAAAGAATCACATATTGTTGCAGAAACGAGGAAGGGAAGACCCAACCATATATGTTACCTAAAGATGAAATAAGGCCACCGCTAATTATTGTTATTCAACAATTTTATTTAAAGACAAAGCTTTATTAGAATGTTGGAAGGCTTAGTAAGGTCAAAGTTGGTCTTCTTCTTATAGCAAACCCAAACGTGTTCTAATCTCTACATGTTGCATCATTGGCATAATCTTCAAATCTGAAGTTGGTTCTATCAATTTCACGACTGTCCCATATTGTCTTTCTTGTTTCTTATTTTAAATATCTAGAGTGAGTTTAACTACAAATTTCTGAATGATATGAACCACCGCCACACTTGCGTGTAATATTGGTAAAATGCAGAATATAACAAATATCATTACACTTATTTGGCAGGTTCAGGGAGCATATTTGAGACACTAAGGCTGGGCAAACCCTTAATAGTGGTAGTGAATGAAGACCTGATGGATAACCATCAAAGTGAGCTAGCCGAAGAACTAGCAGAGAGGAAGCATTTGTTTTGTGGTCGCCCTCAAACGCTCTACCAGGTCATTGAAGCCCTAGATTTGGATTCTATTGTTCCATACCAGTCAGGTGATGCTAGTCCGGTTGCTAAACTAATCAATAGGTATTTAGGTTTTCCTGCTGATTGATCAGAACCTGTAGATATGCTATACTATGTGTTCATTTACTGAATTCTCGGTAGATCTTTTATGTAACAAATATCTTAAAAGAGTTACTAATACTCTCCATGAGATTGCATTATGAAAATTCTCTGGGTGTTGTAGCAAACATGATTTTATATATCCGTCTTTGCGTATAACATGTATACATATAATTGTTTCAAATCTTATATGAATTTTCCGATATCCAGTTGGTGAACTTGATCCCCAAATCCCAATTGCAAATTTGTTGGAGTATCATAGATTTTATCTTTCTGGAGGCGAGTTCTTTTTCTTTCTTTTTTTACAATCTTTGATCAAGATTTGGTTTCTTGAAATCATCCATGGCGATCCTTTTGTTAATCTTCAAAATTTGACTCTATCCCCCCTCATTTCTGTTTTTACACAATTGGTACCTTGTTTTTATGATTCTTTCAAAGAAATTTCTTCTTCATTTTTATTTAACAAACTATGGGGACAAGCTATGATGAAGACACTTTGTGGTAGAATTGAAATAGCTTTCCTGAACGTTGGGGATTATCTGTTAACCTTAACAAAATGGGTACACTAAACGGTATTGCATTGAAAGTCAATAATTGACATTGTATAGCAAGTTCCTATCTAGGTTATTTCTTTCTATCCGGATAAGAAATCAAGCTCTCCTGTTGATTGAAGATTTTGCTGGGAAACAGAGTGCATTTGAGGGATATCATCCAAAACCAAGCTCCCGGCTTGCCATACTTGGTTAACAAGGGACCCACCTGCAAACGGACCCACAACAGAATAAATGGTAATCTCATTATTCGAGTACTCAGCAGTTAGACCTGAAACTTGAAAGCTAAGATCTCCGGGCAGCATTGATGGGCTATAACTTGTTATCATTGTTGGATATACTGCCATGCTCCCATTACTGTTGTGGAAAGCCACCAGTGCTTCTGACCCAACCATACCTATTTGGTTCGGGTTTATGGCCCAAGCAACCCATCCAGAGGGCCCTTGTCTCGCTCTGTATGCGATCTGGGCTTGGCCCGTGGATGAGTTGTAGGTCCAATGGAGATGGGCAGATAGATGGGGAAGATCTTGGCAAGAACTGTAGACTCTTTTGGCTGTGAATTTGTGATTTGAGCACGTTCGTGCAGGTGATATGTTGAAATTAGATGCAAGAATGTGAAAAAATAGGATGAGGCCAGAGCTTATGGTTATAGCCATTGATGGTAATAAAAAAAAGCTAGCTTATTGATCTTGTTAAAATGTAGTTATTACTTATATGGTTAGTAAGTGTATGTAGGACTGTCATGAAACTTTTGTTTCTTTTTCCCATCCATTGGCATTTATCTGGTCACTGGAGGTGTATCATGTGTGATGAACCAACTTCTTGCTTGCATCAAGACATCTTTACAGGTTGGAGGGATCAATCAGTGTGTGTTTGAGGGTGTAAATGTGTGAAAAGTTGTAGAATCTGTTGACTCTGTCCCCCAAAAGTCAACTTTATGGATTCTTTTTTCTGTATAATCTTGAAGTTTTCTATCAAAAGAAGCACTTTTAATCCAATTCTTCTGCTCTTTAGGAATGCAAAAAAAACTTAAAAAGCTGAAGGCATCTTAACTTTAAATAAGCATGTATTCAATAAGGGAATCTTGAGAAAATGATGCCATGTACCTTTACTTCTTTAGCATGATCACATGTTCACATGTGCATTGATTCAATCATTGAACACCAGCTGGGTTTTCAAACAACTTGCATAAAACACTAACAGCAGTGTCAGTGTGTGTTTGAGGGTGTAAATGTGTGAGAATTTATAGATTTTTATTGTTTCAATTCCATTTTTACAGACTTGATGAAAAATCAATGATCCCTGTGGATTGAAGATTTTCCAGCTCCATTGCATGCATTTGAGGGACCCCATTCCGATCCAAGCTCCCAACTTGCCACACTTGATTCACCACAGGTCCGTTCACAAGTGGACCCACAACCGCAAAAATTGTGATCTCATTGTTTGCATACTCTGCCGAGAGCTTCGAAACACGGAACTGAAGTTTCCTGGGCTGCATTGACGGATTGTATCCAGTGATCAATGTTGTATATGCCGACATCCTGCCTTTACTGTCGCGAAAAGCCAGCAGGGCCTGCGATCCAACCATGGCTCGTCGGTTCAGATTGATTGCCCACGCGGTCCATCCATTGGGGGTGTGTTGGACTCGAAATGCGATCTTGGCTTGTTTGGAGGATTTGAAATAGGTCCAGTGGAGATGGGCATTGAGATATGGAAGATCTTGGCAAGAAGTGAAGACCCTTTTGGATGTAAAAGTGTGGTTTGAACAGGTTTGAGCAGATGAAGTGAAGAAAAGAGAAATAAGAATGATGGAGATGAATATAATGGATGTAGAGCTTAAAACCATGGTCATTTCTTGATGGAATTCTCTAGAGTTTTAGGCTAATAATTGAGGTGGTTCTGATTTAATGTGGAGAGAGGATAGATCTGTAATTTCACCCAAGTACTAGGAATAGCACATGGGTCTAACCCATTATCAAATAAAGTAGCTTTTTTGAAGTTCCATTAACTTGTGGAAAAATTATATAAAACAATAATATATATTATCCGAGTTAGTGATTGCCAAACTGGCCCAGACTGGCCTAGGACCGCAGGAGGACCGGAACATTTACCTTCCACTAGTAAAGTGTAAATTATTAATATAGTAAAAGTTACGATTTGTCTAGATTTTTTTTGACTCAAAGCATGTCTTACATGAGTCTGAACGACAAAATATGGAGTGTGTTTTACGTTTATAAAAGAATTTTAGACTCCTGTTTTAAATCCAGGTGTTGTCAAAGCCCTTGTAGTTATGGAGATTTATTTGCCCCCTGGCTCTTCTTTAACAACTAAAAGCCTTACCGTCTGTTGGTTGACTTATGCGCCCTAAGGGGTAGACAACTTGCTAGTTAGTATGATTTTCTGTAGGGAGATAGCTAGTTAACTTTCTCTCCTGTCTTTTAAATTAAAATGAGCTTTTTTCTTACTAACGATGACTCCAGACATTCACAATTGTTCAAGGAATTAGTCGATACGTATGAACTGACCTGAAAATTCACGGTTAAAAAGAACACGTCAATCAAATGTGAAGATACTAATTAATTCTTTTATTTTTTGTACCCTTTCAAATATTATTATTTTTAATTGTAACAACTTTTCAAAGTCTACTTTCTTTTCAAAGTTTATGTGTGAAAGATCAAAACAATTATTTTAGTCATTTATGTATAACTGATTACAATTTATATTTGTTTGAACGTAAAGGGGGTGTTTTTGATTGTTTATTTAAAACAAAATATGTTTTTCTGTAAAAATTTTTATCAACTTATTATAAGTTAAAAGAGTTTAACTTCTTTAAAAATGCTTATTACTAGTGTCACACCAAAATAAGTCATAATAAAATTTTATATTTTATTTAAATATTTTAAATGTTTTTTTTAACCTGAATATCCAACTCGCTTTACAGATAGCCTGGAGTCATCGCATTTGAAACTCCGTGGCCACAAAAGGATTTTTATTTCTTTTTGGATTTGAGCCTAAAACCTCCTGATACTTTTAATATTTGGAGAAAGTTCAAACCAATAAGACACCAATCTTATGGTTTTATTTTAAATGTTGTTTAGAGAAAAAGAAAAGAAAATGGTTCCAAGTGGGGGTGGGATACGACCATTTGTCACTTGTCAAGCAAAGCCGGCTCCAAGCATTTCAAACCGTGTCCAAGACATAATATTCAAACGTCAATTAATTAATTAATTATCAAATATTGACGTATTTATTATATCATAATATCTAATTTATTTTTAAATATTTTAACAAAAAAAAAAAAAAAATGAAAGCGCGGGTCTAACATTTATTAGTCGTTTTCTTTTATTATTATGGGGTTTTGACTTTGGATCAAGTCCGAATGTGGATCGGGTCCTGGTCCAAAAGCAACCGACTTGAAGCATCAGTTAACGACTACTTTGGAACTTCTAGAAGCTTTTTCCTCCTCCGTACGATTCGTTAGGTTTGGTCAACATTGAGAGTTGTTGACCTCTTGGATTATTTGAATTAGAAAAAGATCATTTCTAGTCCCTATGCAATTAATTTTCACACTTTGCACCCTTCAAATGCCTTTTCTTTTCAACACCTTTTCTTATCTTTAGTCCATGATGATTCATGTAATCCCCTTTTCATATTAAACCAAACAATTCGTTACTCAGGACAAACATAAATCGTTCGTAAAAGATACGACTGATCCAACATGACCCAGGTCTCCTACGACGAGCGTGTTAGATTTCCATGTAGATATTAGAAAAGACAGTAAAACGCTATAGTTTCATACAAGTCTCTAGAGCATAGAAAACCAGAACCTTTATGATAATCAGTAATTCGATTCGTTTTCGATCAAACCTTCAAAAGTCAGAATTAGAAGTTTTGGATCAAGAATTTCAAATTAAAAAACTAAGCGTAGTCTTCTTTTTTCTCTCAAATAAAAGGCTTATCGGGCAAACCACTTTATTATACATATAGTAGACATAATTCCAATAATCAATTTTCTTTTATAAGAACCAAAATCACTTATTTTGGCTTTTTATCCCACAAAAAAAAATAGATACAATACGAAATATCATAAAAACAATTGTATATACTTAGACCAGAAAAACTCATGCTCAAAACCGTTTATCGAAAAAAGCAACCCCAAAAATTTGGGACCAAAAGCAATTAGCAGTGACCATCGAGGGGTTGTGACCAAGGAGGTAATTCATGATTTTTAAATCAAATTACTTACTTTTAATAAGTTTGTTACAATAAGATTTGATTTGAATTTTAATTATTATTTCACATATCCGAATACCCATATATTATCTTTATCTAGTACAACGATAGGTGGTCCGATTGGTTCCTATCTAAAATCGATATTTTTTTTGTTTTGCGTATTTTTAAATCGATATTTTTTTTTGTTTTGAGTCTTTTTAGAATCGATATTTTTTGTTTCGTGTATTCTTATTTTATTCGTCATTGTTTTTTATATGAAAAAACTTGAATTATTTGTTAGACTTATATTTTGTTTTGAAGAAGACAAATTGGATATCTCTCGACTCTAACAAGACCCCAAAATATCAGAAGGTTGACAACAACGTCACAAAGCAATTAAAGATACCAAAATAGCGATAACTTAACGTTACATGTTATATACGTGACAAGTAATGAAAATAAAATGAGATAATTATTTTTCAATAAAGTTTAAAAATACGAAGAAAAAGAAGATTCTTAAAAAAAAAAACTAAATAAATGAGTTGATAAATAATTTAGATTAAATTATTTTTTTATTTTTTGTAGTCATCACTCACTATCAAACTTAATTTTTATTTTAAACTAATTACAGTTTTGGTCATTATGTGATAAATACATCTTTTAATCCATATTTATAATCAAAATATCTTCATTTATATTGGTTTTATGTATTTTATGAGCTATCTAAGTCTGCTATTATGTTTATTGATGAATACGAGCAAAAAGGAATGAAAAGCCGTGAAAAAGTGGGCGACTTTAGTCGTATCAAGGTCGCATTAGTTACCGTGAATCATAGTTTTTTAAATGTCTGCAGAGATGAGCGTGTTTTCTCAAACGACAACTCAAGCAGACATATCTTTTCAAATGATCGTTGGCTTGAGCATACTTTTCAAAGGACGACAAATTTAGTGGACTTGATGGTTTTTAGTGCTTTTGAAGGTTTATAAGCCACATTTGATGGGCTAGACACCCGTCAATCCGTCATTATGGTTGTCATTTTGTTTTATTTTTGGTCTCTTTGACAACTCTAGTTAAAAAAGGTTAATTAACTTAAGGAAAAAAGACAAAAAATGTAAAAGTACCAAAATACCTTTAAGTTTACTAATTTTTTAAACTAGATTTAGTCAGAGGGACAAAACTGAAACAAAATGGTAACACAGTGACTAAAATTGTAATTAGTTTAAAATAGAGACGAAACTTGATCGTGGGTGGCAACTGATAATATGTTTTAGATAGGAACCAAACTTGATCGTGGTTGGCAACCACAAGGACCAAAAATGTAATTTACTCAAAGAAATTTATTTAAATCGGTTCTCATGAGTTTATAACCTTTTTATGGTTCTCATTTGATTTGACCCATATATGTATGTACATATATCCTCTCTCTTCTTCTCTGTCACGTCGAACCACGTTCGATCATAATTGGGTTTCGATAGTGAATTACCTAGATAACAAAAACCTGATCCCCGATGAACTTGTTGGGAGAAAAGACCACTCCAATGAAATTGTGGTAATGATTTACATTGTGACACAAACCTGTCAATATTATATTATTAATGATTCACAATGTGAATTATCAGACACATTAATGTTATGGTTTTTACTGATTCTGTGTATTATGTTTATTGTTTTTAT
Organism: Cynara cardunculus var. scolymus; assembly: GCF_001531365.2. Classification (NCBI taxonomy): domain Eukaryota; kingdom Viridiplantae; phylum Streptophyta; class Magnoliopsida; order Asterales; family Asteraceae; genus Cynara; species Cynara cardunculus. Next base: position 65,626,224 of record NC_037529.1, read on the forward strand.
CTTATTGATAATTTTGAGTTTTTTTTTTTCAAGTTATAAACCATGTCTGAAACGTATGGGTACCATGGAATCACATTATTTGGCTACTGAATCAACTTGCATGTTATGTACTAATTACGTTGGTAAAATTCACAGTATGAAACACACCTGTCGTTTATCAGATCTAATGTTCATAAAGATTCATAATGTGAAATCACACATGTGAATACAATGTTAGTCATGATTCATAGTGTGCACATTATTACTATCATCCAAATTATCAAAGAGTTCATAGTTTATATATCCCTCATCCAAAAATCAACCTTTTATTATTTAAAAATTGTGATTTAATAAAAATATTTTACTAAATCAATTATTTAAAATACTCAATGGTAACATGATAAATGCTCTAAATTTAGGGGGCGTTTGGTTTATCGGAATCCGCCGGAATCTGGTGGAATTGGAATGGTCAATTCCGTTGACCAAATTCCAGTCCAACGTTTGGTTACCCATGGAATGGAATTGAATTCCAAACATTCTCTCATTTGAAGATTTCACCATTCCTTCATAAAAGTGATGGAATTGAAATCCATTCCATTCAAAATTGTGTAAATGACAAAAATACTCTCTTCTAGTTTCATCATCTGCTTAACGATTTATGCTTGCTTCCCGTTTCTTCTTATCAATTACTGTTGTTGCTTAACGATTTTTGCTTATTTGTTGCTTCCAGTTTTTGCTTAACGGTTAAAAAAATATCAAAGAAAGAGTATTTTTGTTCTTTTTCATCATTCCATTCTAACTCTGTTGCAAACCAAACAGGCAGATTCCAATTCATTAAACATATTACATTCCATTCCTTCCAACCAAACACTTGGTCAAACTTGATAACATTCCATTTCAATTCCTTCCAAATTCCAATTCCTTTGACAGATTCTATTCCTTCATAAATCATTATGCGAACCAAACTCCCCCTTAGACGATATAAGACTCCAACGTGTCCTCAAACGGAGGCTAGACGAGCATAAATTATCTTAGAGTGCCGAGAGAAGGCTTAACAGTTAAACAAATTGCCTTTCGATGTCAAGTCGTTAAAGTGATAGACTTTGACTCTGATACCATATGAGATTTCTGTATTTACTATTCAAAAGATTTCGTTAAGAAAAGAAGATAAGTTTTAACCTATATGAAAGATAAACAATACAAATCTATCTGATGTAAAACTCTAACACTAAAAATAAAAAAATTATCAAAAGCAAAGATATATTTAAATTCGATTGGAGAAAAAGATTTAGATTTTGTAGGATTAAACAATTTGTACAAATAATTAATTAATAAAAAGAAGAAAATTAGGCGTGTGGGTGTGGTGTGGGATGTGGGGCCACTAAAGGGTCAATGACTCGTTTTGAAAATATTAAACAAAGTAGTTGTTCATATGAAGAAAAAACACAAAAATCAATTTCAAAAATATTATTTTATTTTATTTTATTTTAATAAATAATTTCCAGGATTGTGGAACAAATAAATCATTATTTTTATAAAACATTAATTTTTCAATAATGATTTTTTATAGTTTGTGAAAAAGAAAATGGTAGTTGAAAATAAAATATTTGTTTTTGAGTAAATTATGGATTTGGTCTCTATAGCTTGGTAAAATTTACGGGATTGGTCCTTGCATTTTATTTTGTACATAAAAACCATCTATGTTTACATTTTTTTTTTTGGAATTGGTCTACGACTGTAACATCCGTTGACCACTTTCATCTGTTAACTAGCTATCCCGTAGCCTTCTCATCACTGCCCGTTCTTCATCTCGCTCTTCTTCTTCTCTCTGGCGCCCCGAACCTTCGACATGCCTAGTGTTTTCATTTCACTACTGATAAATGCTTCAACATGACTGGTTTTATTAATTCACCAAGCAATAATTTCTAGAATCTCCAAGGACTCCATCCTTTTGATGAATTGATAAACCATCTAAACTACATCTTTGCAACAACGAGATGGTTTTGAAAACCCACCCACCTCCATCTTTAGACCCTCGAAACCCTGTTTCCGTAACTTATGTGCCTATTGTAGAGAAAAGAAAGATAGAAAGCAAGAGGGGGCATTTGTTCTTTGACTGAGTTTTGTTTGTCGACGTAGACCTTGATCAAACCCTGACCTCCATCCACCACCTCCTTTTATCTCCTTCTAACCTCCACCTACCGCCATACACGTAACCACCACTTCATTCTCACCCCCACATGAAACTTCCACCTTACTCTCCTGTTTTTTCAAAAATCCCTCCACTAGTAACAGGATCCGTCTGCCATACCTGATTAATTCTAGTTTTTCTTTTTCTTTTTGCCATACCATGTTTAAAAGCCAAATGTCTAAAATGCCCTTCATTTAATTAGATTTAACAAAAGAAGATAACATACGTGAGGGTCAAAAACCAATTATGTAGTAAAATGCAAACCTTAAAGAGGTTTTATATAACAAATAAAGTTCAAGGACCAATTTTGTCATCTTCCCCAATCCGTAATTCACTCTTGATTTTTTTTAATTTGCAGGTGATAAATATTCATATCCCAAATAAAGGAACAAATCTTGAACAAATATCTGCAATTTATGTTTCACACAACGCAAAACCTTCCTTCTTGGGTGCTTCCACATCTTCCTGCTAATAAATTTCCATTAAAGAACCAGTCAACCATTCCTACCCTCATCTCACTTCCTCCATATATATATCCCCCATACAACCTTTCCCTCTCTCATCCACACTTCAAAACTATCCATCTCATCTCATCTCAGCTTACCACAAAGATCAACTCTGGGTCTTTAGATTCGATCTGTTAAGAAGTTGAATCGATCTGTTTTCTGTACTGACTTTGGAACCCATCAAGCTTTTCATGATGGGTAAATTTTTGGGTCTTCTTTTTTGCGTTTTGATATCGAATTTGGGCCTATCTTATGCTCAAAATTGCAGCAATTATGCCTTTTCTAACAACGCAATCTTCGCCACATGCGTCTCTTTACCTGTTTTGAACGGGCATCTCCACTGGAACTACCATTCCAACAGCACCGTCGATGTGGCTTTCCGGCACACTGGATCGGAAGCTTCTCAATGGGTTGCTTGGGCTCTCAACGTTAACGGGTCGGGTATGATTGGGGCTCAAGCTCTTGTGGCTGTAACCAGCTCARACGGGTCGGTTCGAGCTTATACTTCATCAGTAACCAGCTATGCAACCGGTCTGCAACCCAGCAACTTGAGTTTTCCAGTGCCCAGGATAAGGGCGGAAAGGGTGGATGGCGATGTGGTCATTTTTGCGACGTTGGTTTTGCCAGGTGGAGGGACGAGATTTAATCAGGTATGGCAGGTGGGTCCTGTTACTAGTGGAGCTCCGGCTAGACATGCACTGGTTGCTGATAATCGGGCTTCTGTCGGAACAGTGGATTTTTCAACCAGTAATGGTACTGGGTCGCCGCCGCCGACGCCGACACCGACTCCGACAACGCCAACGACGCCAACGACGCCGACGACGAGAAATGTAAGTCTTTAACTTGGTTGCTTGTTTCATCTTCATTAATTCTCACTGTTACCATCTGTTCATCAAGATGATCTAAAGATACGATCTTGATTGATGAAATCTCGCAAACCCACTTCCACAATAATCGAGAAATCTTTCAATTAATCATAACCCTCTCGATTTCTGCGTATTCATATCGAATCTGGTCTATCTTTATCCTCAGGATTGCATCAATTTTGCCTTCTCCAACAACTCCAACTACGCCACATGCGTCTCTTTACCTGTTTTGAACTCGCATCTCCACTGGAACTTCAACACCAACCGCACCGTCGACGTGGCTTTCCGGCACGCTGGATCAGAAACATCCCAATGGGTTGCTTGGGCACTCAATCTTCAAGGGTCGGGTATGCTTGGGGCCCAAGCTCTTGTGGCTGTAACCAGCTCAAACGGGTCGGTTCGAGCTTATACTTCATCAGTAACCAGCTATCAAACCAGTCTGCAGCCCAGCAGTTTGAGTTTTGAAGTGCCCATGATAAGGGCGGAGAGGGCCGATGGCGATGTGGTGATTTATGCGACGTTGGTGTTGCCTAATGACGGGACGACATTTAATCAGGTATGGCAGGTGGGTCCTGCTACTGACGGAGTTCCGTCTGTTCACTCACTGGTGGGTGATAATCGGCGTTCTGTCGGAACGGTGAATTTTGCAACCGGTCAGGCCGGCGGCGGCGGTAATGTTGGTGGGTCGCGGCAGCGGCGGAGAAACGTAAGTCTCTAACTTGGTTAATTATCAAGATTATTTGAAGCAAGATACATGTGTTTTGTTTATCAAAGATACGATCTTTTTGATGAAATCTTGCAAATCCACTTTCAGAAATCGACAAATCTTGCAATTAATTATGAACCCACTTGATTAAACAAAAGAATATTAAATCTTTTTAATTGTTTGACAGACTCACGGAGTGTTGAATGCGGTTAGTTGGGGAGTATTGATGCCCATGGGAGCCATGGCAGCAAGATATTTGAAGGTGTTTAATGTAGCTAATCCAGCCTGGTTTTACATCCATGCTGCTTGCCAAACTTCAGCCTATATCGTGGGTGTCGCCGGATGGGCCACCGGACTCAAACTTGGAGGTGACTCTACTGGAATCCGATACGATAAGCACCGGAATATCGGAATCACCCTCTTTGCAATTGGAACACTTCAGGTACACCCCATCCTTTTTTTCCATCTTTGCTTACAATTGACGTGAACCCAACAAAATTTATCAAACGATGCACGCCTAAATCAAGGACTACGGTCCATATATTTGACATTGATAACATATTCGATTCAAACTGATTGTGTGGTTGTATTCCTTGCAGGTTTTTGCGCTGCTTTTGAGGCCTAAACCAGAGCACAAATACAGAATTTACTGGACCATCTACCACCAGAGCCTTGGATACTCGGTGATCGTTCTGAGCATCATCAATGTGTATGAAGGGCTCGATATCTTGGACCCCGAGAAGAAGTGGAAGAACGCGTACACGGGAATACTTATCTCTTTGGGGGTAATGACAGTTGTGTTGGAAGCTTTAACATGGTACATCGTTTTGAAGAGGAAGAAGGAAGACAAAAGAACACATGCAGGAGCCAATGGTTCGTCATATGCTGCCAATGGACACGGGCAGTCGGCATAGATGATTGGTTTTACGGGTCGATTTGTTGTTTTACTTTCTGGGTGTTGAGAGCTATATTCTTTGTCGAGATATATATATATATATATATGGATATATGTATGTAGGTATACAATTTTCATGCTTATTTTGAGCTTTTCCGATTCTTAGTTGATGCTTTTGAGTCTCTTGATCTACACTAACAATTGTTTTCTTATTCACATAAAAATCAAATCTAACGAACTCAATATATCTATAAGGGATGGGGTTTAAAACCGGAAACTTAACAAGCATGATCTAAAACGTGTCTCCATCAATCAGACTCAACTTCCGATACCCGATCCCTCCTTGGTTTTAATGTTCTATTAAATGGAACTTCACTTCCCCATCTTTTTCGGGTTGATTTGGCTGTTTCGTTGAAGAAATTAAGTGACGGTTCTAGAAAAGTTTATCTTCGGGGACATAATATAAAATAAAATAATAAATAACTAATATCAAACAAATACCGAATCATCCCCTGAATCCTATACACACACATATATAGAGAAACTCATTCAAGAGAGAACATATTTATTTGTGGTAATCATGAGATCCAATAAGAACCACTCGTTTGAAATATTTAAGGATATTTTTTAAATAAGCTAAAAGGGTAACATAGTAATTTTGTTTTTGATAACTAATCAAAATATTAAATTAAATTTTTCAGAAGGAAATATTTAAATAAAATTAGTTACTTAGTATATTATAATTACCTAATACACATCGTATTTTAAAGACGTTTGTGAATCAAAGTGTATCATGGTGATAACGTTCACAATGTTTCACGTGTATCACAATGTATTTTCTTTGTTTTTATGAAATGTATCATAGCATGTATTTTCATTACTTTACAAAGAGTGTAATATTGTGCATCTTGTATGTATATTTGGGTATCACAACGTGTATTTTGTGTATAATTAAGGTTCATCTGAATAAGGTTTGCCGAAAAAGATTCGTCGTAGAGAGGAAAAGAGAAGAGATGAGAGAGGATATTTATAAAATGCTCTTAATTAATACTTTAAATTAAAATTACCAAAATTATTAATTTATTAATTTAACATTTGATTTGTGGTTGAGATTGGATTTAACGGTTATTACAAACAAAACAGTTCTCATTTGATTATGTTCATATATATAGGGGTGAGTTCATTTGTTAACCCAATTAATAGTGTTAACTTTGTGAACCAATCATAACCTTTAATCTTTATAATCTATGGATAAAATTCATCATGACATTTTTGTAACAAATTAAAAAAAGGATGTTTAATAAACATAGATGAACAATCATGAACAATGGGTAATTTTGGAAAAAGTAGCGAGATTTATTTTAGCATTAATTAACTTTCTGGTAATTAATTCATTGTTTTGAAACCCACATCAAGCTTTAATTATTCTTTCATTTATTAATATGTAACGTGTAACTTATAAATGATGTGAATTAATGAACAACTACTATATATGAGTACCTTATGAACATTGTTCATGAATGAAAATATAACATATATGAAAATGTTCATTAGTGAACACATACCTGAATGTGTACGTATGTGTGACTGATGAACAGTGTTCACCAATGAACAACTTGTCAATATGAACAATGTTCATTATTAAACATTAAGTGCACGCTCATTCATGCCGATTACTACCATGTTCATATCGATCATCCATATTATACGATACACGAGACACAACAAACTCGTTCGATTAAGAATATTGACTATTGAAGTGTTATTGATTATTTCTCAAAATACATTCGTTTATAAATAATCACAAACAATATAACTTACAACAAATTGATAATTTCAAAATGGCTAAATTCAAGGAGTACTGTAACTCCCATTTAAATGTATTAAAGTAATACAAAACATAATCTTACCATTTTGCTCTCATTCATTAATTACACACACACACACACACACACACACACACATATATATAGGTGGAGGTTCAAACGAGAACCCCTGTGATTTACGAAAACGCGAGAACAACTCAATAACCACAAACTTTTTTAATTAATAAATTAACTTTTATTATATATAAATAATTTAATAAGGGCAGTAATGTAATTAAGTAATTTTTATAATTTTTATTTTATTTTAATTAACAATGTTTATCTTCACGTTTCCACGTCTTCTTCTCCTTCATTGATCACGTCTTCTTCTCCTTCATTCATGCGTCTCCAAATCACACCCTATCACACCAAATCGGTAGTCGATTTTTTAAGTTAACCCTAGCCGAACGGAATCCTTGTGATAATTGTGTGATAATCACATGATTATCACACCCAAATCACACCAAATCATGTTGATA
>NC_037529.1:65634589-65651600 GCF_001531365.2 Cynara cardunculus var. scolymus
TAATGATAAGTTTAAAAGATTTTGATTATGTTTAATGATAAGTTTAAAAGATTCTAACCGTTTTCTAAATAATATATCATTTCCATTATTACCCTTTTAATTTTAAAATTTTTTGAATCTTTTTAAATTTTAATTTTAATTTTAAAAATCTTTTAATTTTATTTTTTTATCACAATATGTGGTTATTGAGTTGTTCTCGCGTTTTCGTAAATCACAGGGGTTCTCGTTTGAATCCTTCCCTATATATATATATATATATATATATATATATATATAGGGTATATTTCAAATACAACTATGTCTATTTGTATAACCAATGCAACCTAATTCATTAAGATATTTATGGAAATGATGGAAGTTCATTTATTATGATTTGAATATTTATGAAAGATGACTAGAGTTCATTAATTATGATCAATACTTTATATTATGAAATAATCAAAACTTCTATGAAATCACATATTAATCAAACTAAATATTCGGTTGGGATTAAGTTGTATTGGTTATACAAATGTAAAGGGTTGTATAATAACTCATATATATATATATATATATATATATATATATATATAGACTTGAGATCATGTGAGACCAAAGGTTTTTCGTGAGACCCATAAGACCAATTTTTGACCCTTGGATTAGATCTATATATAGGTTAAAGAAAGAAAAAATATATAGGTCAAAAATACCCCTACAAGTTTAAAGTTTAATGCTAAATTTTAACCATTGGATCATTAGATTATAAAATTAATCAATGAACATAAATTGGTCTTACGAAAAACCATTGGTCTTACGTGAACCCAACCCTATATATATATATATAAGGGCACGTTCAAATGAAAACCGTGCATTTCTAAGAAACCGTGTAAACTAATTTCGACCAATAGGAAAATTCCATTTTTTTCTAATTAAATTTAATCAATAAAAGTATTTCGGTCATTTACAATATTTTCAATTAAATATGGAAATTATTAATAAATCTTAATTAAGGAAACGTAATAAATGAAATTTTATAAATGGTAACATTTAAATATTTAATTATATTATAATTTTAAAAATTTGAACTAAATATATTGTGATGCGATTGAATCTGTTATGAATCTTGAAGATTGTAAGGCATAATGTAATGAATTTATCAAATCATGATTGAAAAAAGAAATTAATACAAATAAAACAGGTTTCATGAAAGTGAAATTGGTTCATGTCATAATTGAACAATGAGTAGTGAAACATTTTCATGGTGAACCCGTTTCGTTAATGGTGTAGTTGATCCATTTAGTAGGTGAAGTGGAAAATGAAACGGGTGCATAATGTATTTGGTTCGTCATGAAATAATTGCATGATGAAACGGGTACATGATGAATCTGTTACAGAATCTTGAAGATTGTAATCTGCTCCAGAATTTTGAAGATTGTAAGGCTTAAATGAATGAATTCATCAAATCACGGGTGAAATAAGAAAATTAATATACATGAAATATGTTTCATGAAGGTGAAACTGGTTCATGGCGTAATTGAACCAAGAGTAGTGAAACGTGTGCATAATGTATTTGGTTCGTCATGAAATAATTGCATGATGAAACGGGTATATGATGAATCTGCTCCATAATCTTGAAGATTGTAATCTGTTACAGAATCTTTAAGATTGTAGGATTAAAAGAATGAATTCATCAAATCAAGAGCGAAATAAACTAATCTATGTACATGAAACAAGTTTCATGAAGGTGAAACTAGTTCATGGCGTAATTGAACAATGAGTAGTGAACTGGTTTGATGGTGAACCCCGTTTCAGTGATGGTGTAGTTGATCCATTTAGTAGGTGAAATGCAAAATGAAACRGGTGCATAATGTATGCGGTTTGTCATGAAATAATTACATCTTAAAATGGATTCATGATGAAACCGGTGTGTCTTGAAATAATTTCATAATGAATAGGGTGCATATTTACATGGGTGTGCGAATGACATTGAAACAATTTCAGGATAAGTAATAAAAAGGCTGTTGCATTAGCAAAATTATTTCCTAACAAATAGAAAATTTTAATTTCCTAAAATAAAGAATAATGTCCTTTAATAGGATGTTACATAAAATGTATTTTTGTTTACCATTTTGCCCTTATTGCTAACATAAAAATAAAATTTTAATATATATATATTTTTTAATTTTCTAAAATAAAGTAAACTAATCTTAACCATTGATCAAGAAAATGGATGGATGAGATTAGTTTACACGGTTTACACAAATGGGGGCAGTTTTCATTTGAACGCTCCTCTCTCTCTCTCTCTCTATATATATATATATATATATATATATATATAGGAGCGTTCAAATAAAAACTATCTAATTTGTACAAACCGTGAAAACTACATTCAACCAATCATAATTTTTCATTTTGTTCATTTTTTTGTAATTATAAGAGGTTGATTAACCATTTTTATTGTGGAGAGTGTTAATCATGAATATTATCATCTTCATTATTATAATTTTAGAGAAATACATGAAACAGTTTCATTAAAATTTCATTAAATATTACATGAAACAATTTTATAACCATATATGAAACAAATTCATCAAAAAAAGTATTATATGAAATAATTTCATAAGATTAAACAATTTCATGAAATTTTTTCATAAGATTAAACAATAAAATCAACGTATGAGAGTGGTTTGTACAAATGAAGGTGGTTTTCATTTGATCGCTCCTCTCTCTCTCTCTATATATAAACGATTTTTTAGTTTCAACATGTATTTGTTACGGTTTAATGTACTTGCATTAACCCAAAAAAAGCCACAACATTTGTTACAACAATTAGGTTGGCCCAATCTACATGGTCCGAGCCCAATCGTGGAGGCCTAATGAACATAATAAATCTTCATTTTTGGCTTTTTTTTTTAATTTTATTTTATAAATTTGTGTGGTTATGAAAGAGTGAGAGACTCTTCTATTTGTTGTCAGTTTTATAGGGAGTATTTTGTCGTATTAATAAGACTCAACGATGATTTTGTATTTGAATATGTTTATTAATTTGTTTGATCTATACTATATTATAAAACATTTGACAAAAAACTCTTAAAACTATCTTTTATGCACGAAGTACTGTTTATTGATGCATATTACTTAAAATTTAAAATTACAAGTAAATTGTGCATAAGTACAACTTAGTAAAGCTCTATATTTGAATTCGTGTAACTAACTGCAGATAAACATAATCCAATACACGATAAACATCTCATTTTAAATATAAAAAATCTAAAATATAATTAGGATAATTATTGAGTTCTAACAGAATACTTAATTATCATCTTTATAAAAAAAAATTATATTATTAAACCTAAATTAAATTACTTTAAATTAAATTATAATAAAAATTGAATTAAAGAAATTACACAAAACAAGAACTTTAAATAGTTAATTTAATACTAATATCCATATATTTTTTTTTCAAAATTTTATGATATTTTATATTTTATTCAAAAATAAAAACATTATCGCTTTCTCAAAACCACATAAAACCGTATTATATCGACATAGATAAATAATATAATGAGACATTGAAATCGAGATATGTCTTGATGCATTGCACGAGTACCCTTATAGTAAAGTTCAAATATATTTATAAGTTTTATTTATGTAATGATAAGTTAAAAAATTTGTACAATATAATAAAACTATTGTATGAATATACACATATGTAGATATACTCATGATCGAAATTTTAAAATACGGGTTATAGAAATTGAAAAAATAATATCAACATGAGTATCAAATTAAAGAGAATAAAATACCTCCAACCTTCTGGGGTCCTGACTCCACATGAGTTTATCCCTAAAATACCCCGATGACTTAATGTCAACTCTACTTGGCTAAAACCTAAAAAACAACGGTTCCGATGCCCGACTCCTCATGAGTTCATCACCGTAATACCAGAGTCTCGGAGTCCAACTCAACAAGAGATCACCTCCATAATACCCAAGGTCCTAGAGTCCAACCCGCACATGTTCCTCTATGTAATACCGATTACGGTCTTGGAGTCCAACTCATAAGAGCTCATCTCTGCAATAACGAACATACAGTCCTGGAGTCAAACTCATAATAACTCCTCTCCACATTATTGCGACAAACACATAAGTTACTTAAGTACTGGTGTCCAAGTGAGAACATCAAAACTCCTCACTAAAAAAAGAGTGATTCATATGCCTATCAAATGCAATACACTCTAAATTACATGATTTTAAAAGAATGAGTAACACACTCAAAACATGTAATTCCTATATAAATATGCGATAAATGCAAATGGCGTCTAAAACTCAACATTGAACAATTTAAACCAGACAAATGTCCTCAAAACTCGTCTGAGTCAAAACCAAGCCAATAGCTCAACAACTCATTTGATTATTCAATAAAATTTAATATGAACCAATGAAATACAAATACCCAATCCCCAAAATATTTAAATATCCTTATTATCGATTCAATGGTTGGGTAAAATCCTAAAATACACCAAGACTTTAAGCATTTCTCAATAAGTGATGACACCTAAAAATGTCCCATCAACACCATTGTATGTATTTTTCTCAAATGTTTTATAAAATCGATATGACAAAAATCATCAAAAACTCGCAAAACTTTATGTTTTATTATCGAAATACCCAAAACCACCAAATATATGTATTTCTTAAGGTTTTATTAAACCAAATATGCAAACTGTGCAATTTCATCAAGTTAACCCACATCTGATAAATCATTAGGAAAACACTTTAAGACTCCAAAATAAATATTTTTTGCATATACAAAGTTTTCATAAAGCAACTTGAACTCACCTTACTAGGTTAAGTTAAACCTAGATTCCAAACTTAAACTCTAGCTTCCAACGATGAAGACTTGTGATCCAAATAAAAGCCTCCATAAATCATCTCAAGACAATACTTCAAGTCTACAAAGGTGCCAAAAGCAATCACAATATCATATCCATAACAAAACCCAAGGTAGATCCCAAAGTACCTAAAAGTCTTAACTTAAAAAAACTTCGAAGATCCCAAACAAAATCTCTTAAACCACTAGGCTAGATTTTCTCCAAAATGCTCTACAAAACCTCCAATTTTTGGCCTTAAGGCAACCAAAATCTTCCATGGTGGTGAGAAGAGGAGAAGGGAGGAGATGATGAGGAGAAATGAGGAAATCCCTAAGAAAAATGGGTTTAAAACACTCGAGGTGTGCAACAAGGCGTGTAGTGCAACTTAAGTTGCCCGACCTCCTTTGGCATGTGGCATGACACTGGTGTGACTTAGGTCGCTCGATTAAGCCACTCGGACTTCTTTGGCACACATGCACGCATTAGATCAGTATAAATCATTAGTTTAACCCGAACTTCATAAAAAAATCAACACATAATTTCTCATTTTTACTGATATAGTTTTTTTTTTTTCAATTTAAACCTTTCTGTATGTGTTGGTCAGAAAAGAATGTGTTAATTAAAGAAAACAGATATCACAACAACACACTGAAAAGAAAGCTATTGAAACAAGTACACACTTCTGTGTCCAAGTTGTGATGCTTCTTAGTATTAGAACCCTTTGCACCTAATCCAATCAAGACATTCTTATCGATTGAGCATCCAACAATGAGATAATATTTTCTTAAGATATTCATAATAACTTCCTGTTTCATTTTTAAGCAAAAATGGCTCTATGTTGCAATTTGTTATCGGACGATCTTCTAACAATAATAAGATTAGATCTTGATTTGTGTCATCATTGTCATCCTCATCACTATTGAGCACATACCAAACATCATTGGGAACCTATCGAGTATAATAAAAATTAAAGAAGAACAATCGAAAGAAAAAACCCTTAATAGGGAGACGACAAGAGAGGGAGAAGCATAAAAGTTTTAGAAGGGAGATGTGTAGAAGCAAATCCATGTATGTCGATGAAATACAAATAGAAATAGAGATCTTTCAATGAAAGGGATTAGGAATAAGAGGTTGTTTGTTTACCTCTTAATAGTTCCATTAAGAGGCAACATCTGAATCGTTAAGAGGTGAATATTGTTTGGCAAAAAAAAAAAGTCTGCCTCTTAATGGTTCTAAAATCTTCTGAATGATTTTGTATCCTGGATTTTCCTTAACCATTAAGATCCCTAATTTCATTGTACACAATTACCAAACAATTATATTTCATTTTGCACTATATCATGAGAGTCTCTTAATCATTCTGACCACTTAATTATTCTGCACCAAACCATTCAGCAATTGTCAAACAGCCCCTAAGAATCATCAAAGAGGGAGAGAGGAAGCTCTGAATACATGGGAATGTTATATGTGCAACAAGTTTTATTTTTACAAATACTGAAATTAATTAATATAAATTTGTTATTTCAGGAAAACTGACATAATTGATAAATACAAGATCAAAATCAATAAATTATCGATGTTGTTAATTCATAATAACTACAACTATAATCAATGGATCATGTTGCATCTTACACGTGTTGTATTATGTGCAACAAGTTTTATTTTTACACATACTGAAATTAAAGCAGTATATACGTAAGTTGAGTGTTGATCTTTTCATGCACGGAGTTATGATTAAATTACTGATTGGTATTACACTAAATGCCAGTGTTTTTGTATTAGAAGCAACATACTCCTTAATTTTCATCTAGGAAAGGGGATGTTACACTACTTCATGGTAAAACTGTTTAACATGTTCGTTTGATTTTTCTGTATCTTGTTTCTCAAATGTGTCTAATATGCATCTGCACCAAAATGTCATAAGAGCGTATCATATACCACCAATATCTCTCAAACATCAAAACATGAATACATTAAGTATTGAAACAATAACGTTTTACAATGTTAAATCATTGAATAAAGATTATCAAATATCGTGATTATCAAACAAATCTAGGTTATTGATCTCCAATATATAGGAACTGTAAGATAATAAACGAATTTTGTGAAATGTAAACATAATAGCGTTGACGTCAATTCTCACATAGATCAGTACAAATTATATCAACGGTGAAAATAGATAAATCTCAGGTGTTTGGCATTTTTAGGTTAACCAACCTAAGCATAAGTTTTAGAAATCTCTTTTGTGGTTTTAATTACTTGATATCCTAATTAACCACTTGATAATGCAACTAAGCTTCCAAACTTAATTAACCAAACAAACAAACTTGGTATATTTTATTGAAGTTAGGGTATTAAACGAGTAAAATATACAAAAACCCTTTTTTTATTAACCTGAATATCCAACCCGCTATGTGAGCCGACTAATCTCAGGGGAACCACTTGCTTTGCAGATAGCCCGGAGTCACCGCATTTGAACTTGCGTGGCCACAAGAGGATTTTTATTCCTCATACATGATCAAAAGATAGAGAAGTTGTTTCCAAGATAACGAAACGAAAACTTTCAAAAGATGTATAGAATCATAATTACAAGATAGAATATAAAACAAAAAAGGCTAAATAAACTTAAAACTCCCATGCACTTCAATCTTATCTGAAAGGTTTGCCTAAAAATGTTTGGTAAATAGTTCCCCAATCAAAGAAACTTGGTACCTCTACTTAGGTATATATTTCATATCTCCAGTCTCTAAAATGGATGCCCAAGTAATAAGAACGTACGTACTTCAATACAAATGGGTAAAGCAGTATGTTGCTTGTTACTTATGGTATTGATTGCCAGGAACCACGCTGTTGTTGTAAATATAAAAACTAAAGGTGCCATAGGAGATGGCAAAGCTAACGATGGCCCGGTAATCATGACATATATACATCCATCCATCGGTTATTTTTATGTGTTTCTTATTGATGTGTTTTGCTATCTAATATATATATATATATATACACGAATGATGTTGATGTTTATTAGGCAATGGAGAAAGCTTGGAAAGAAGCATGCGCAGGAGGACCAGCACCAAGCTCGGTGTTGATTCCACCTGGGACTTATATGGCATTTCCTCCGATTCTTTTTGGTGGTCCATGCAAGGGTCCGGTTGAGATCAAGGCCACCGGAGCCACCATCAAGGCCCCACCTGAGCTTGCAAGGTTCAAATCCGACAGTTGGATTGCCGTCCAGTATATCAATAAGTTGACTATGACTGGTGGTACTTTTGACGGCCAAGGCCAGGAAACATGGAAGTCTAAAAAATGCTCCGATACAGCTCAAACATGCCAAGTACCAGTCGTAAGTACTGTTTCTTTGGAAATTACTTAACTGTGGATCGGATTTTGGAGTTAGCATGCCATTGCCAACCTTAATTTCTCCGCATCCATACGTTCCTGTCTCAGAATATCAGATTCAGTTACGTCAAGAATTCATTGTTGAAAGACATAACGTCTCTCAATAGCAAATACTTTCACATCAACATATTGGGTTGTGACAACACCATCGTTGATCATCTTACCATCTTTGCACCGGACAAAAGCATCAACACAGATGGAATGCACATCGGGCGGACAAACGGGCTCAACATCACTAATTCAAAGATACAAACCGGTGATGATTGCATTTCTTTTGGAGATGGAAGCAAGAACATCCATGTGGAGAGGTTGACCTGCGGACCTGGACATGGCGTAAGTATCGGAAGCTTGGGCAAATATGCAAATGAGCAACCTGTAGATGGAATCTGGATCAAGAACTGCACCATGGAGAGAACCACGAACGGAGTGAGGATCAAGACCTGGCCTAATTCTCCCCCAGGAGTCGCCACCAACATACATTTCGAAGATATCATCATGAACAACGTAGAAAATCCGATATTGATCGATCAACAATACTGCCCTCATAATACTTGCAAGGTATGAAACCAATATTAGCTAGAAGTTATTCACATATATAGAGTTGAAGTAGTAATTTCCTTTTATGACTACTAGAAAGGTGCTCCGTCGAGAGTGAAGATATCAAACGTGAGCTTCAAGAAGATCAGGGGAACATCGGCAACAAAGGTGGCGTTGCGGATTGTTTGTAACCAAGGATTACCATGCGACAACATAGAGGTGTCTGGTATCAACTTGACATATAAAGGAGGAGGAGGTGCCATCTCTGAGTGTTCTCACGTCAAGCCCAGAGTAGTCGGTCAAAACATCCCTCCGGCTTGTCCAGGTGCCCCACATCATAGGGCAGTATGAACGTCGACACTATCGACCGGCCGGCCGGCGAGGCAGGTGGAGGAGAAATAAAGGGTGATGGGATTCGATGTTCATATTACGTGTTGAAATATTTCAGATTCTATATATTTGTAGTCTTTAGATTATTTTATGTGTATATTAATTAGTTGATTGATTATCTATATTACTTTAAAGTAAATTTATCAAAAAGTTTTATAAACAAATTTTAATGCACAAAATACACATATTTATGTACAAAGTCTTAAAGTCTTAAAAACAACTCATAATGCATTAAGTACTATTATTTTATGCACATTATTACATTTTCTTTTTATGTTTTCAAGATACGTTTGACACATTTCACTCATGCCTTCAACCTCTCATACCTCTATGTCAACCTCTCATACCTCTATGTCATCTCCTCATCCGCAAGGTGAGATTCAAATTAATATTCACCATGAGTTTTTAAAAGTTTTCTCATTCACCTCCCATTCAATTGCTTTAAAACTCCCGGTCTCGCTCTCGATCTTTTGATTCTTTGCTCTTGTTGTAAATTGAACACATTTGTGGAGTCATTTAAATATGTTGGATTTTAAATATATTAGATTTTAAACTGTTATACAATTTTTTTTCATCGATAGACTGTAATTGAAACCATAACTCTTATTTATTCAAATTGTATTAACATGTAAAGACCAAATGTAACTTATATTATCATTAAATCTTCTCTAATAAAATCAGTGAAACTTCAAAATTGTTAAAATTCACAGCTCTTACCGCATTGCACGGGTACAAAACTAGTTTAATTAAAAAACTGAAACAGACTACTAAACCAAATAAAATATTAATTAAATTAACTCTTATTTTAAGTATTTTAATTAATGATCGGATGTGTTTCCTCCGCTGAATATTTGTATATATTTTTATATCATAGAGAAATAAAAAGTTCTAATAATTATAATAAAAAAACTAAATAAAAAAATTAAATAAAAATATTTTAAATTTAATAAGTGACAGGGCTTGGATTATACAATTTTAAAATTAGATTTCAAAAAATATCATTCATGAAGTAGGAGCTCAAAAGGATATTTAGGTAAGACTCTCGGTTTTTGTCATTGTTTTTTTTTTTTAAAAACAACAATTCATTAAAAAGATACAGAGGCTCAAAACAACGAAAAAGACAAGTTCTCCACAACAATACATCTTTTAGGCTCGCCTTATGCCTAAACAACTTCCATTTAAAATAGTTATCAATAATCAAATCAGAAGTGACGTCCTTCTTTGGCTCTAATTTATCGAAAGCAGCTCTATTTCAAATGCTCCATATAATGAACATTATAGCCTCCAAGCACTGACGATTCAACAAAGAAATGTGGGCCATCTTTGTTCCTTCCAACGCCGCTCCAAAGAAATGAAAAGAAGAGAAATGAAATTGTCACCAGCCTTCCAGTCTTCTCCAAATCACAGCAGAAACGTCACACAAGAAAATGGTATGATCTACTGTCTCCACGATGTGCTTACATAGTGGACAAATAGTAATATCAAGGTCTATACCATGTCCGCTAGTCTTGCTTTGACATGATTCGACATTGTAAAACCCTCCAAGACATTGATTTTGGATGGGACTAGTTTGGTCCTTATCATTGTTCTTACCTGGTAAGATTCTCGGTCCTTAATATATTCATCCGATAAGGTAATTAATGTGACTTGATAAACATTTACTAAAACGACCCTAACCCATTAAATACCTTCTAAAAGAATTTTGGAAAAGACATTTAATTCAACCGAACTTCATAGATGACTCTTCTATGGCTCTAAACGACACACACACACATGCGCGTGCGCACACACACACGCATCCGAATAAATGAGCATTACAACTCATACAATTATATTATGAAATATTAAGAACAAAATGTTACAAAAAATTATCTTCGGTTTTTGATATATTCTTTTGAACATCTCTCAATACTAAATAAAGGGTTTCATGGACAGATTTTTCTGGCGGATTTTTCGTCGAAAAATTATCGAGAGATTTCTAGCAAGAGTCCATAAACGTTCCACTTTTGTTGACTTTTGCCACAAATTTTTATAAAGATTTTAGTTCTAATTAAATTTTGTGGCGGATTAGTGTCGGATTTGTGACAGAAAATTTATTTTATTTATCATTAAGAAAATCTCTCGCAAAAAGCCTACTGCTTTGTAGTGCTATAAACCCAATGTTGTTGTAGCAAATGATCAATAGTTGTATGTCTTATATAAAGATATTACAATAAGTTGTTGGATAACCTAACACGTTATTTTCTTATGGAACATTATAATTATTAAGACGAAACTAAATCTAGTTAGAGCTAGAAAGAAAGACAACCTAGAGAACTACAAATAAAAATAAAGGTTATATAAAAATGGAAGACCCTTTTAGCGACAGATTTGCGAGAGAATTTTCCCACGCTGATACCCTTCATTTTTGTCTTTGAAGTATCGTTAACAATACATTCTAACATGTTCTTAATGCAATTTCGATCCATCTATATATAGAATAGCCACATAACTATGTTCTCTAATACATGCACACATATATAAGTATAGACGTGTATATAAAATCTAAATGTTTGGCAATTGAAAAGGTAGTTTTAGGTAAAACTTATCTATGGACACGTTTAGAGGACGATTTTGTGGTTACAAAGAGTCCTAAACCGACTAGATCATATATAACCAAATTTACACAAATTTCTACAGAATAGTGTTACGTTTTAGTCTTCAAATAAATCATGTTTAACTAGATGAAAAATACAAACCAACACATGGTAATTAAATGCAACAATTAAGCTTCGATGCACTTGCAATTGAAAGATCACTAAGAGGCCGTTTACTAAACGCTTACCCGGTAACTTTATCTTACATATAGGATGAACATATCAAGGATTGAGAATCTACCCTGGTAAGAACGATAACAAGGACCTAGAGTCTCATCCAGTAACCGGATAAAAATGTTGCATATGATGTCATTTTAATGGACTAAAGTCTTACCTGCTAAGTTAAATGAAAGTGTTGATTCTTACCCATAAGCGCTTACCGAGTAAGCATTGGTAAACAGCCCCTAATTAAAACTATAATGTGAAACCGCTTGCCTAAAAAATGTTAGGTAATTAATACTGAAATAATAGTTCCCTAAAGAAAGTTGCTACCTCTACAAAGGTGTTCCATTCTACTATAAATGGCTTCCCTGTTAATTATATCTAACTACCATTTCAAAACCCTATAATAAAGCACACACGCAAGTGATAAGAACTTAACTGAAATGGTAATGCAAGCTCGTCTAGTCTCGACGAGTTGTATGTTGTTTGTTTCTTATGGCGTTAATGGCGAGGAACCCTGCTGTAGTCGACGATGTAAAACCTAAAGGTGCCAAGGGCGATGGTAACACACGTCTTGAGTACGGGTTGAATATATTGAATTGTGACAACACACGTCTTGAATACTTTACTATTGATGCACCGGGAACCAGTGTCAACACGGATGGATCAAGACCTTGCTTGGGGGTACAACCGGAACTGCCAGCGGCATGCATTTGGATGGAGAAATTCTCATGGAAAACAACAGTTCAGAGATTAGCCACACATGAAAACATATATTCTAGCATGCACAGATGTTCAAAGTAGGTGTTGAATGTTTTTTTTTAAATATCCAACCCGTTAAGCGTGTCGACTAATCCCAGGACGACCACCTGCTTTGCAGATAGCCCGAAGTCATCGTATTTGAACCTACGTGGCCACAAGAAGATTTTTATTTCTTCTTAGATTTGAACCTGGGGGCTCCCGGTACTTTTGACCTTTGAAGTCAAGTTCAAACCAATCAGACACCACCTTTGTTGTTGATTTTGACTATTTTATATGTTTATATTAACTAATTGATTGTTTCCAAACTTGTTTCTCACTAAAAATTAATAAAAGAAAAACGTTTATTATATATTTTTGACCTGTAATGACATGCTATTGTGGTAGAAAAAAAGTGAGTTTTGAATTTTTTTTATTAACCAGGATATTCAACACGTTATGCGAGTCGATTAATTTCAAGACGACCATCTGCTTTGCACGTAATCCGGAGTCGACGTATTTGAACCTCCGTGAGCACAAGAGGATTTTTATTCCTTTTGGATTTGAACCTGAGACTTCTAGATATTTTTGACCTTTGGAGCCCAAACTCAAACCAATCAGATTGAATTTTGAATTTTTAGTTTTTAGTGGCGATTTTCGTTGCTATAGCTATGGACGAACATTGATGAGCTCTACAACGACAATGGTAGTCGTAATAGACCAATAATGACGAAATTTCATTAGATCTGTAGCGACGACTTTTGTCGTCGCAAATCACAAAAGGTTAGGTTTGGTGTGTGAATTTGGACGTTTGTAATCATCAATACATCAAGATTTGACAAGTAGTATAACTCATTTTAGAACTAAATCTCAACACTTCTAGCAACAAGCTTTATGTTTTTTTCCATCTATTTCACTACTAAAAAACTGACTTTTTCCGATGGAAGCGGATTTCTGGCAGATGTTAAAAAAGCCAACGTTTGTTGACCTCCGCTAGTAATCTACTTAGAAAAAAAATATATTTTTATTTCGGTAAGACTTCCGGTGAATATCTAAAAACTAGAATTTAGCAGATTAATTAACTTTAATTACATTATTTTACCGGCAGATTTTTGATTAATCAAACAGCCGCCGCCGGTAATCCGCCGGTAAAATAATGTAATTGAAGTTAACTTTTTTTAAAATGCGCCGAAAAGTAATGCACCAACGGGTAATCCGCTGAAAATAGAGGATGCCGCTATGTTCAACCCTTCCTTTTTGCCTTCGCATACCTTTCTTCTAAAGAGAAGTCACAAAGCATAATGTACAACCATTTCATGCAATAATTTCAAAAGAACTATGAATTACAACCTCGTATGCATAATTTACAAGTTGTTGATGCATTGATTTTAATCTAACCCCAACCTAAAACGAATTTTGGTACGTTCAGCCTTTCCTTTTTCCCTTTGCATACCTTTCTTTCCCTTCATATCACTGTCCCACTTTAGAGTCCAGGTTTGCATTTCCAATACATGAATCAAACATTCAAAATTCAAACCTACAAGTGAACGTCGCTAGCTCTTAAAATTCAAATAAAAACACTACAACAAAATTGGATTTATAGGCGTTATAATAAATTTATAGGACGTATTTGAGCGTCGTAACAAGTTTGTTAGAACAATTTTATAAAAAATGTCACATTAGCTATTTTATAGAACATTATTTGAAAAATAAACACAAGTGTTTTATAAAAAGATGAGTTTACATACACGACACTTTATCAAAAGTGTCATATAAAATAGCTTAGCGAAGCTTTGTTTTAAAAATGCTCTAAAAGGGTGTCATTTTTACAAAGGGGAAGAGAAAGAAAGTATATATTAGGATATGCCAACAATTCGGTTTTCTTTGAAGAAATCACTTCGGTGTAAATCGGAGCCTTCACTTCATAGTTGCCTGCTTCTGAAATCAGTTCACTATTGATGTCCGAGTTGATAATTCTGATGTGTTTTAAAATTTATACTGCAAGCGTATGGTGATTTAGCATATGGGTTGATCACAGGGAAACGATGGGATAAACACAATTCACTTAAGGCTATAACTAGTTATGCAAATCACACAAGTGGAATGATCATTGAGTAAGAAGGAGACTACACTAAGCAAAAACAGGAAAAAACGCTTAAAACTATATTTCCTAAAGCCAGACTACATGAGATTGAGTGAAACACATATTATTGAGTCTAATCAACATATGTATCAAAGATTTCTCATACAATCTATTTCTAACGACCAAAAAACAATTAAAAGACAAACAGGACCGAAACAAAGAGAGCTAAATGGAATAGACAACTAACTATTACTTAGCGAGACTCAAAAGAAAGCAAACGTTACTAATAAGAATTGACTTAACAATGCTAAAACTAAAATGAGAAAACATAACCAAGAACAAGTAATGGACTCAACAAACTATTGCAGAAAATCAAATCTAAGAAGCATAGAATACAACCAAACGATTAATTCATCAATCTAGCCTTTAATAACGACATCAGAAACTTGAATGAACTATTATGACTTGTAGAAAAGTTAACCTAGAAACAAGAATTCAATAATAACATGATAAAGATAAAAAGATCGAGATGTGGATACTCAATAATCGTTGATTCGATATCTAAAAAAATTCAAACCACATGCACTAGGTTGTTCCCATGGAGTTTTTCATCCCCGATGTGTAGGGAAAAAAATAATCAAAAAAGGGCTAAAACCTTGAAAATGCAACAAACCCTAGTATATGAGAAGTGTATCGTCTAATGGTGTACATTCCAAGACAACCTAGGCAAAAAGCCTTTAAATAGAGTTAGCCAAAATATCTCAAATGATACCCACCATAAATAACAAAATCATGGGTTTACTTTTTGACGAGCACGACCGCACCTTAAAATTAAACCACACACGACAGTGCTTAGCATAAAGATTGAAATATCAACTTTGGTGGTTTTAGCATGGCCACATGCATAAATGAATCCTGGCCGTGCTCTTCAAAAATCTTCATATTTCTTCATTTTTCGCCTTCTCGACCTCTTCATTCTTCTCCATCTTTAATTCTTCATTATTATCTTTGGAATCACCCACTTCATGATCATCAAGTGGTGCATTAGCTTTGGGTACCGAGTAAACACCTGAAATCTGCAAAACCTTACCCAAAGTCTATGAAATCACTTCAATATAAACACATAGTTAACTCAATAGAATAAAAAGGGGAAAATAGCCAAAAGATGCTTAAAATGCATGAACCCCAAACGAAATGCACATGAAATGCAATGCAAAACTATCACTAGACATGAATTAAAACGTGCTTAACAGATTCATTGCTGTAAGTCTATTTAATTCATTGTTGTATAAAGTGCTCTAATGTTTCTCATCAACTATGGTTTTTTTTTCCTACATTACATGCAAAGGATGCTATTGTGAACCGGGGATTGAAAACTATGAACATGTCTAAAGACTTTTAGTTATTCTGTTTGAGAACTCTAGCAATCTTGTTTTTCCTTATTTGCCCTGCAAAAAGTCTATGTTTTTAGACATAAAAATTATTTATCTAGTTTAGTACAATACTAATTAGTATCCTAGCTCGTTAAATGATTTATCTTTAAAAGCTTTTTTTTGGAAAAAAAGACACTTCCGACCAAATTTCGTAGTGAGCTCTTCTATGGCTATAACACAGTCAATATTCAAATTGGTCCGAAGATTAATTTTATGTGAGTTCTCGAATATCAAATTTATGTTCTCGTCTAGAAGTAGAAAAGAATTTCAAAACGTTGTTTACGGTAATCATAGCATAATACATCCAAAATATTTCATAAGAATTTGTTTCAAAAATCTAGTTCGACCTCTTAATTTGACAACAGAGCAAACTATTATGAAACAAGTAAGGGTAATCAAATATCAAATCAACTTTATACATAATTTCAAAATCTTTACCAAGTTTTAATCAATCTACAAATCGACTAATTTCAAACAATACGATTTTTATTGTACTCCTATCCCAAATTGAGGTATGATATCCGTATAAAGTTTTTTTTTGAAACGACAAATATTTTATAAAAAAACCTAGTAAGAAGCTAGAAAAATAGTTCACATGCTAACCACGCAATCCAATTAATGTTAAACTTACTACTTCTATTTGTACCACAAAAGAATGAACGGGTAAAAATATTATCCACATCGCTTTCTGACGGGTGTCGAGTCCGGCAAATAATAAAATTTATGAAAATAAGCCTATTATCTCTTATACACACTTGTGATAGCGATAAGTAGGGTCGTCTCC
>NC_037529.1:65651915-65656771 GCF_001531365.2 Cynara cardunculus var. scolymus
TGACGGGTGTCGAGTCCGGCAAATAATAAAATTTATGAAAATAAGCCTATTATCTCTTATACACACTTGTGATAGCGATAAGTAGGGTCGTCTCCTCAGGGACTCGGTGTTAACTGTAAGTCCAAGACATAAACGCGTGCAAATTCATTAACATTAAAACAATATATAAAAGGGGGGGGGGGTGGATGATTTATAAACAGCCTAAAAATGCAAAATAAATTGAGAACTTAAACAATAATGAATAAATTCTACTGATGAGTATAACTAGTTCTTTATCAAATCATGTATCATTGACTTGTATAGAACGGTTCTGAACAAGAATTGTGCAAATAAAATTCAATTAAGTTTCAATGTTTAACAAGTCTCAACATAATTCAATTCAAATTAGCTATAATCCCATCACTAGAAACAGAAAATTAGCAACCCATAGTTTTAATYCGAAACAGAAATTAAACTTACGGATGGTAGAAAATTGTAGAGTATGAAGAACCCTAAGTTGAGAAATCAAAATTCATTTCTAAAATCTRGAAATGGATTTCAGTTTGCTTACAACATCTTGATTCCTCCCTCTTGATTCTCCTACTTCTCCTCTCGATCGTTACCTGCTGTTTCCAATCGATTCTGCCGCCTCTCTCGATTTTCCCTCTCAATCGACTTCTCTTGCGGCTTTTCTCCAATCGAACAGCCCCTTCGATCGACTGCCCTCTCTCGATCCTTCTCGACCGGGTCTGCTATCGACAGCTCGCTGCTGTTCCTCTCGTCTCTCTCGATCGACAGCACCTTGCTGTCACTCCCGGTCCCCTGCTGTCTCCTTCTCGGCTCTCTCGATCGACAACCCCTTTCGATTTCCCTCTCAATCCACAGCCGCCTGATGCTTCCTCCCCTCTCGATTTCTTCCTTTTAATCGCCATATCTATTTCCACGATCTCCCGTCTCTCTCTCGATCGATGCCCACGTTGTTGCTGCTCGACTTTTCCCGGACTCTCGCTGCACGATCTGTCATAGGCAGCAGCCTTGGGCTGCTGTTTCCTCTTCTTCTTTTTATTTTTTTATTTTTTTATTTTTTTTCATGGGCTGCAATTTTGGGACGCAACTTGGGCTGCAGTTTGGGCAAAAAAAAACACATAATCAACATATTTTTTTTCTCAACTTTAATGACCTCACATAGTTAGATTAACTTAAATTAAATTGGCACCTTTTAAGCATATATTTAACATTAATTGTAAGGTACTTTGACGTAAAAATGTATAAATTTGCACTTATCAAATTCTCCCACACTTAGATCATTTCCGTCCCGGCAATGACTTTAGTTAACACGTAGTTGTAAAAAGAAATAATGAATCAAATAAGAACATCAACACATATAGCATATCATGACTTTGAGATTTGCAACAAAGCATTGAAAAGAGTATGCACACGCAATCAAGTAGACACAAGCTAATCTCGAGAACTCTCACGAATGGGATTAACAAATTAACACTCGATTCACTCCTTGGGTTAAAGTGTATCGCTCAAATCGTCAATGTCTAGCATGTACCTGCCATATACTTGAAAAGTCTCTCACTCTCCACTACTTGGATAAAATACATGCTTATAAATCAAAAGGTCTTAAAAGGTGTAATGAAAAACAAGGCTTTGGGTACGGTAGAGAAATTTTGGCCCCTAAAACCATTATATACCCATTTCACGCAAATAACCCCCACCCCTACACTTAATTCATACATTGTCCTCAAGGTATGCAATAAGTGGATGACACTCTAAGCAATTAAGGAAAAGGGAACAGAAAACTCCCCTGATTTGATGAGTGACCTCCCAATGTAAGAATCCGTGGAGATGGGCGCGTCTCTTCGAGCATCCAACATTCGGGGCGAACCTGAGAACATAGAAATCTAAGAGTGAAACTAGAGAATCTAAAAAACAAAATAAATAACTGAAAGCAATAAATAACAAGAATTGGAAATTTGGGTTGCCTCCCACGCAGCGCCTTTCTTTTATGTCTTTGGCTAGACCATACTCAGTTCAATTCTCGTAGCTTGGCGTGTCCAAAGCTACCCTCTCTAAATCCCCTCCATCAAACCCTTCATAGAACGGCTTTAGCCTATGGCCGCTAACTTTGAAAATCTTCCCCGTAGATAGACTTTGTATCTCTACTGCACCATGCTAAAAAACGGTTAAAACAACAAAAGGTCCTATCCATCTGGACCTTAACTTACCGGGACATAACTTAAATCTAGAGTGATAAAGGAGAACTTTCTGACCTTTAGTGAAAGACTTACGTGAAAAACGAGAGTCATGGAACGCCTTGGTCATAGTGTCAGATAAAGACTCGATAACATCAACAAAGCATAAAGATGAAACATCACTCGGATATCGCATGTCATCATATATATTAAATTTAACCATCTCGCCATCGAATTCCATGGTCAAACTACCACTATGGACGTCTACCTTAGTCTTAGAGGTTTTCAAAAATGGTCTACCTAGCAAAAGCATACCGGCCTTGGAGACATTTTTCTCCTTCATATCTATTACATAAAAATCTGCCGRAAAGACCAATTCATTCACTTGAACTAGCACGTCCTCTAATACCCCTTTAGGGTAGACAATAGACCTATCCGCTAATTGGATTACCACACCGGTTGGCTTAAGGGGCCCTACATCCAAAGATGAGTAAATGGCATATGGCATAACATTAATTGATGCCCCCAAGTCCAACATGGTTTGATTTACCGAGACATTGCCTACCTTACATGGTATGGTAAACATGCCCGGGTCTTGACACTTAGGTGGTAACTGTTTTTATAAGACAGCGGACACATTTTGACTCATGCATATCTTTTCGTTACCCTTTAGTTTCCTTTTATTAGTACAAAGCTCTTTCAAAAATTTAGCATATCTAGGAACTTGCTTAATTGCATCTAATAAAGGGATGTTTACCTGAACTTTCCGAAATGTGTCAAGGATCTCCTTCTCTTCACTCTCCCACTTTGTCTTCTCGAACCGGCTCGGGAATGGCGGTGCTTGAACTATCACTTCGGGTGTCTTCTTCTTTAACTCCTCTTCTTTGACATCCTTTGCACCCGAAGTGGATGTCTTGACCTCTAACTCTTCTTCCTCGTGAACCTTTTCCTTCTTCTTCTTTCCAACCACTTGAAGCTCCTTTCCGCTTCTCAAAGTGACAGCACTCACATTTGCCTTCGGATTCGTCTCCGTTTGAGATGGCAACTTACCCTTGTTCACTAATTGTCCAACAGTGGCCTGAAGGTCCTGAATGCTCGCTTGAGTTTTCTGTTGAAATTTCACCATGTTAGCAGCCATAGACTTAACTACATCCTCTAACGACATACCTGAGCCACTAGGAGCTTGCGGTGACACTTGATGTTGATGTTGATGTTGGGCATTTGGCTGAAATGGTGCCTTCGATTGATGTTGTTGCTGAAAGCCCGGAGGTGCTTGGAATTGTTGAGGTTGAAACTGCTGAGGCGGCTGGAATAAACCTCTTTGCTGAAATTGCTGACCTTGTCCTTGTCCTTGCCTCGGGGCATAACTTAGATTCAGATGTTGCCTCCAACCGGGGTTATATGTGCTCGAGAAAGGGTCGGGAGCCCGGTTGTTTGAGTTCTGAAAGTTGCCACCCCCAATGGCATTCACTTGCTCATCTTCTTCATGTAAAGTCGGGCATGCATCGCTGGGATGTGCCACTGATGAGCAAAATCCACATGCCTTGACTTGAGGCATATTACCCATGGCAAGCTGTTTCACAAGGTTAGTCAAATCAGTTATTTTAGTTTCTAAGGATTTAACATGTACCTCACTAGCGCCTCAGCCAATGTCACTCCGAACTCCAAATTGCTTGGAGTTTTCCGCCATGGTGTCTATCAAGGTCCTTGCTTGTGTTGGCGTCTTGTTCACTATAGCTCCTCCGCTCGCARCATCCATCATCTTTCTTTCCATCGGGAGCAAACCTTCATAAAAATACTGAATTAGTAATTCATCAGGAATACCATGTTGAGGACAACTTACACAAAGGCGCTTGAAGCGCTCCCAATACTCGTATAAAGACTCCATGTCCTTCTGCTTGATCCCACAGATCTCTCTTCTAAGCCCGACGGCTTTGGATGCGGGAAAGTACTTGTCGAGGAATGCTCTCGCCATTTGCGCCCAAGTGGTGATGGATCCCGGTGGTAAGTAGAAAAGCCACTCCCTAGCTGCGTCAACTAGGGAGAATGGGAATGCCTTCAGCTTGAGATTCTCCACTGTCGTGCCTTGTGGCTTCATCCCCAAGCACACCATGTGGAACTCGGTCATATGCTTGTACGGGTCTTCATTAGCTAAACCATGAAAACGAGGTAGTAAATGTATTAAACCAGTTTTAAGTTCAGCACTTACCTCTTCCGGCGGATAAGTAATGCAAAGAGGTTGCTCGACGACGTTGGGTGCTGCCCATTCCCTTAAAGTGCGTTCGGGATTCGCCATTTCCTCTTCAGTCTCGATTACCGGTTCTTCTTGCTCATAATGAGGCTTCTCTTCTTCGTCCTCCGTTTGGTCTTCCGAATCGGACGACAACTCAATATCTTTCCAAATATTGAGAACCGGTGAAGAAGTAGAYGCGCTTTGCTTCTTTCGAAGCTTAGCTTGTTTTCTTAGCTTCTTWGCGGTTTTCTCAATTTCCGGATCAATTGGCAATGGTGAACCTGCAYGAAACGATCTTGGCATACACAGTTAAACTTTGTCGAGTCCCCGGCAACGGCGCCAAAAATTTGACGGGTGTCGAGTCCGGCAAATAATAAAATTTATGAAAATAAGCCTATTATCTCTTATACACACTTGTGATAGCGATAAGTAGGGTCGTCTCC
>NC_037529.1:65657896-65700187 GCF_001531365.2 Cynara cardunculus var. scolymus
AGATTAACTTAAATTAAATTGGCACCTTTTAAGCATATATTTAACATTAATTGTAAGGTACTTTGACGTAAAAATGTATAAATTTGCACTTATCACTTTCTTAGGCTTAGGGGGCCTAAAAAGAGTCTTATCCCAAAAAGACCAAATAGCCTATAAAGTTGTTAGAACAACCGCCTCTAAACAAGCCGACTCCACTCTTCAACTATAAAGATAATAACCACCGAATCCAATCTGAATTGGAAATAAACTCTGGAATATCCAAACTCCACCATCGACCAATTTGCTTCCAAATATCCCGGGCCATTCGACAAGAAAAGAACAAATAACTCACCGATTCAATCTCCAAATCGCAAATCGAACATAAGAGGGAATGCACATTAATTCCTCTTTTATCACGATTGTCTCGAGTTGGAATTTTGTTCAAGCCGAACAGCCAAGCAAATACATTAATCTTGACAGGAACAAGCTGATTCTATCTAGTAGAATAATGATCTATCACTAAAATTTTGTATTCTATGGAATTACAAGTCGAAGCCACCGAGAACTCACCCAAACCATATCGAGGGACCAAACCCATCTATCTCTTCGATCAGAGATCATGACCGTAGCTAGAATCTCCCGTAAAGTTGACATATGTGAATCCTCCACTCTTCTCTTGGCAGTCTACGCAAAACGAATCCCCAATACCCCAGGACCAACCGATCTTGAACCAATGCCAATTTGTCACTATCAAGTGCATATACCCTCAGAAATTGCATTTTAAGAGAGGAGTATTCCAACCAAATATCATCCAAAAGAGAGTAGACTTCCCATCACCTACTTTTTTCTTACAAAAAGAAAAAAACAATGAATACCATTATTATTCATTTGTTGAACCGCTTTTAAAATAGAAATTCAGAAAGAATCGGACACCTTATTGGGTACATAATCGCAATCTGATAAGCCTGCAAGGACCGTAAATCGATTTGATCCATTTAAAACCACCAAATCTATTTGAATAGGAGAACACTAGCTACTGAAAAAAGACAAGCTTCCAAGTTAGTATACGCCTCATATGAGTAAACAAGCGGTTGGTTATGATTTTTACTATTATTATGAAAAATTAAGAATTGAATATGACAAATTTCTAATCTTTGGTTTTTGATTCTTTTGTGCATCTCTAGTTAGAGCTGCAAAGAAAGCATACAAAACTTAGCGAGTTATACTATAGCTAGGCATATAGAAAAATAACGGTTATATAAAATGAAAGAGAGAAGTAGTGTCTTTAATAAGAGAGTTCTAACATGTTCTTAATGCAATTTTTATATAGAATAAGGTGAAGGTTTGTATGAGAATAAAAGTTAAGGTGAGAAGCATAAGAAGAAATTTGGACCATTGATCACCTTTTATCTCAAACCCACTCATAAATCGCACTTGATATATGGATTGTTCCTGTGCATCTCGATGTATCTCATTCTAATGTACATCCAAGGGTGAAGATCACTTCTTACACTCACTTTTGACTCTTCAACACTATAGAATAATCACATGTCTATGTCTTCTACAGATGGACACATATATACATAATTACATACGTGTTTTGATATCTCAATGTTTGGCAAATGAAAAGGCATTTTTAGGTAAAACTTACCTCTTGATAAGTTTAGAGGATTACCTTGTGGTTCCAAAGAGCCCTAAACCGATTGGTTCTTATATATCCAAATTTACATAAACATAACTACAAAATTAGCTTTATAGGATACCTAGATTATCTAAACGTCTTAATAGAATACTTTATATAATTCATGTTTATATGATCAACTATAAGACGTCATATCCAAAAATGTCACAATACATTTATAGCACGTTTTAGGTGTTTTAACAAATTTTTTAGAACGCTTTCTAAATAAAGTGTCTTATATATTGACTATTTTACAGAAATGTTCTATAAACTTTTCCTTTTATAAGACTATTTGTGTTTTTATAAGACATTTTTTTAAAATATTAAGATAAAATAGTTAATACAACATTTTATTTGAAAAGTTTCTTAAAAACCTTGTTAAAACAACTAAAAAAACAATCATCTCATAAATCTGTTGCAACACTTTTAAATAAGATGTTCTTTTTGATTTGTTTCCATAAACTTAAATTCTATGAAGTATTTTTTTAAGTACGTTTATACATTGTAGGCATCCTATACAATCAATTTTGTTGTAGTGAAATTTCTATGGTGGCGTTATGTTTTCGTCTTGAAATAAATCATGCTTAGATGAAAATACAATCATTATGGATGAAAATACACACTGAAGGACCTACAGTAGAGTACACGATGGCACGTGCCATCGTATTATTCCTTTGTCGAAGAGTAAAAAAATTTAGGTTCGTAAAAGGTGCAACCGTATTAATTTGTTGTGTGCCACCGAATGTATTTTGAAACTACAATGAGAACAATTTTTATTTGGTAGAGTTGGTTTGCAAGACTTTTATTCCACCCCAGACCCAAATCCGAATCATATTAGTATCATTTTCTTAGTCAAATGGTGTTAACGTTTGAAAAAAAATTATGTACATTTGTTTCTTACAGTCAAATGATGCCACAGTTTGAAATTTTTTATCTATGTTTTTTTAATAGTCAAACGGTATCGCCGTTTAAAAAACTTTCTAGGTCCATCCGTGAAAATACTAATAGTTACAAGTTAACAAAATTCAAGAATTAAGCTTTGATGCACTTGCAATTGAGAAATCACGAAACTATAATCTGAAACGTACGCTTGCCTAAAAATATTTGGTAACTAATAGTGAAACAAAACAATCGTTTCCTAAAGGAACTTGCAACCTCTACTATAAATGGCATCCCTTTACTATCTCCAACTTCACCTTCGCAAAACCCTGAAATAAAGCACACACACGCAAGCAATAAGAGCTTAACTGAAATGGGTAAAGAAAGATGGTCTCAACGAGCTGTATGTTGCTTGTTGCTTATGGCATTAATGGCGAGGAACCATGCTGCAGTCGTTGATGTAAAAACTAAAGGTGCCAAGGGCGATGGTAAAACCAATGATGGCCCGGTAATAATAATCGTTTACATGATCGTTTTAAATGTTATGTTTGTTTCATGCTGCTAACTGCATATATATGTACGAAGGAACACTGATGCTTATTATTCATTTCTATATATAATTGCTACGGAGTTGAAATTAGGCGATAGTGGATGCTTGGAAAGCAGCATGTGCAGGACCTCCGCCAAGCTCGGTGTTGTTTCCTCCAGGGATTTATATGGCATTTCCTCCAATTGATTTAATGGGTCCATGCAAGGGTCCAATTGAGTTCAAGGCCACTGGAGCCACCATCAAGGCCCCACCTGAGCTTGCAAAGTTTAAAACCGATGCTTGGATCTGGTTCACGAAAGTTGATAGCTTGACTATGACAGGTGGTACATATGATGGCCAAGGCCAGGAAACTTGGAAGAATAACAAATGCTCAACTAGTGGAACTTGCTCGTTACCATCCGTAAGTGTTTCTTTGAATTATACTTGTCTATATTCCGATCATGTCATCATGCCAACCTTAATTTCTCAGACTATCAAATTGAGTTTCGTGAAGAATGCATTGGTGAAAGACGTAACATCTGCCAATGCCAAGTTCTTCCACATGTTTATAGTGGATTGTGAGAACACCCGCCTTGACCACGTTACCATTGACGCACCGGGAAACAGTGTCAACACGGATGGAATTCACGTCGGAAGGGTAAGTGGAGTCAACATCACAGACACAAATATAAAGACTGGCGATGATTGCATTTCTTTTGGAGATGGAAGCAAGAACGTTCATGTGGAGCGAGTGACGTGCGGACCAGGTCATGGCATCAGTATCGGGAGCCTGGGCAGATACCCAAATGAAGCACCTGTAGCAGGAATCTGGATTAAAAACTGCACATTCACTGGCACCTTGAACGGAGTGAGGATCAAGACCTGGCCTGGGGGTACACCGGGAACTGCCAGCGACATGCATTTTGATGATATCATCATGACCAATGTGGGAACTCCCATATTGATCGATCAACTATATTGCCCTTATAGTCCATGCCAGGTATGTATATATATATATATATATATATATATATATAGAACATACCATAGATATTATTAATATTACATATGATTCACGTAATTAAAGAGGTGAATTTAATTAATTTTCCGTTAATGGGTAGTAGAAAGGACCGTCGAAAGTGAAGATATCGAATGTGAGCTTTAGGAAGATCAGAGGAAGCTCATCAACTAAGATAGCAATAAGGCTTGCTTGCAGCCCTGGGTTACCATGCGACAACGTGGAGGTGGCTGATATCAACCTCACATTCAAAGGACCTGGAGGACCTGCCACCTCTGAGTGTTCTAGCGTCAAACCCAAAGTCGTCGGTCAAGTCGTCCCTCCGGCTTGTCCAGGTGGCCCGAAATAAACAGTCGTGTCATCTCCTCCACCATTAGATGCACCACCTTAAGTAAGTGGGGCAAAATTATCATGGAAAACAAAAATTCAGAGGCTACCCTCACATGAAAATATATGTTCTAGCATAGATGGTGTTCAAAGTACGTGTTGAAATGTTTTAGATTCTATGTAGTTTTCTAAATATTTAATGTTTGTATTAATTAACTGATTATTTAGCGGGATAGATAATATCTATACTATATTATAAAGCATGTGATAAAAACTCTTAAAAACGATTTTTTATGCACGAAGTACTGGTTATTGATGCATATTACTTAAAATTTAAGATTACAAGTAAATTGTGTATAAGTACAACTTATTAAAGCTCCATACTTGAATTCGTGTAACTAACTGCAGATAAATATAATCAAATATTGAATAAACATCTCATTTTGTAAAAATGAATCTAAATCACATTAAGTTTTTTGTTTATTAATTTGCATCTTACTGGACTTCCATAATTAAATGGGCCTAATGGATTATTTAATATTTCTTAAGCCTTTTGTGGTGTTTTAGTTTTAGACCCTAATCCATAGGAAGGAGATGCTAGCAAACCGTTAATCATAAGAACAACCACATTAGAAGATTGTGATATAGTCACTAGGAGTAGGATAACATCTCCAGACAATCGGGTTTTTAACACAGCTAATAAAAACACTGCTTTCATCGCTTTCCTTACCAGATTAATTATTGTTAAAAGCAACTTTGATGTAGTTAATCGTCGACTCCAACAATCTGTTCTACGGAACGGTAAAGGACCATAATCTCTCTATAAAATTCCAAACCTCCGAAGTGATAGCTAGAGCACTCAAACATAGATGTTGCATTGATTCAGTAACGGATCCACATATCGGGCATAGAGCGGAGGAGTTGCCACCTCTGAGTGTTCTAACTTCAAACCCGAAGTCATCGGTCAAGTCGTCCCTCTGGCTTGTCCAGGTGGTAAAAAAATAAACAGTAGCGTCATCCCCTCCACCATCAGATGCACCACCTAGCTAGCATATAGTGGAGCGAAATTCTCATGCAAAACAGAATTAAGAGAGTACACACACACTCATGATGGAGTATATATTCTAGCATAGATGGATGTTTATACTACGTGTTGGAATGTTCATAGACTACACCTATAAATGATCGAATATATTTTGTAGTCTTTTGATTATTTTATGTATCTATTAATTAGTTAATTAGTTGATCATATTTTTTTGTAATAAAAGGTATGAACAATTAGCAAATATACCTGGACCTGTAATTATTTTGATGAATAATTAAAGCATGATGCTTTTTCTTGGTTTTCTATTTTTATAAAATCGAGTCATTCATTGCAATAAAATTGAGATTATCGGATGCCAAAGATGTACAGGTGTCATAATATATATTGTTTTATAGGGTTCAACGATAAATGCTTCTATCTAAGAGTGTTGTAATAAGTTTATAAGACGTTTTTAAGTGTTTTAACAAGCTTTATAGAACACTTTTAAAATAAAGTGTCATATTAATTAGCTATTTTATAGAACACGTTTTCAAATAGTATTTTATAAAAACAAGTATTCAATAATTTTTTTTTGTTATATATAGGACATTTTCTCAAAAGTGTCGTATAGTATAAAACAATTAATATGATGTTTTATTTAAAAATGTTCTAAAAAACTTGTTAAAACGCTTAAAAACATTGTATAACAACAATTTTAGATAAGACACTTTATCAATTGGTCATATAACCTTAAGACCTATAAAGCGGTCTATTAAAACCCTTAAACATTTTTAGTGTCTTATAAACCCCATTTTATTGTACTAATTTTTTTTAATATTCTTCATGAAAATTCATGGGTTAACATTCGTTTGCTTTTTTGAAACGGGTCCTTTTGACCAAAAAAATAGAAACAAAGACGGATACGGTGAAAAAACCCGCTTAATTACTTGTAAGCATTATAAAAACCATGATGGCATACGGTGAAAAAACCCTGTAAGAAGAAGAGTTAAAGTGTGAAGCTAGCATAAGAAGAGATCATTGACCACCTTTAATTTCAAACTCACTCATGAATCAGGCTTGATATAAAAAATTATTAATAGGCGCATCATCTCATCCTAATACGCATCTAAGTGTGGAGATCGTTTCTTACGCCTTTAATTTTACTTTAACTTGCATTCTCATCAGAATCCGACCTATAAAATCTTACTTAGTGGTAAATTAAAAATAATTATCGATTTTGTTTGACTTATTGATGATGCCGCAATAAATGAAATTAAATATGAATTTGTTTGAAATATTGATGATGTGGCAATGAAATTAATTTTCTTTAATATTATAAATATATTTTTTATTTCTTCTTGATGTTCTTCACCGGTGTCGACCAACACCTTCAACATTTTAACCATCGACAATCGTCACCCTTGGTACGTAGTCAATTGGCATACCACTACCACCCTCAGTTTCAACTATCACTCGTTAGTTGCCACCAAAAATACAAACATTCTTAACATATATTAGAGTTTGCCTAAAGGGCTTTTTGGTAATTTGCTTTCTTTCTATTTGTTTTAGATCGATCTTGTTGTTCTTGGCAGTTTCCGTACTATTTGTTGTATTGTTTTGTCTTCCAGATTGTATTTCCTGGCAGTTCGCGTGCTTTGATACCATATGATAGATACATGTTTTCGAGAGAGGTAAGTGATAGAGAAAAACACATTTTTGAATACAATCTAGAAGACAAAACAATACAACAAATAGCACGAGGACTGCCAAGAACAACAGGAACAATCTAGAACATATAGAAAAAAAAATAGCCAAAAAACCCTTTAAGCAAACTCTAATAACGTAAGAAAACATAAAATGATATATCTAAAGGTGTTGCAATAAGTTTATAAGATGCTTTAATCGTCTTAACAAATTTCTTAAGACACTTTTAAAAGAAGACGTTGTATTAGCTATTTTATAGGACATTTTTAAGAGATGTCCTATAAACACATCTTTTTATAGAACAATACTTATTTTTATAAGACATTTTTTCAATTAACATTCTATAGAATAACTAATACGATGTTTTATTTTAAAACTGTTCTAAAAAGACTTAAGATGTCCAAAAATATTCTATAAACATATTGCAACACCTTTAGATTAGATACTTTAACATTTGGTCCTAAAAACTTATCCTATAAAACAGACTATTGGGACACTTGTACAGTTTTGGGGTCCAATAAACCTAATTTTGTTGTAGCAAGACATGCTGTGACTATGATCAACAACAAAAAGGATGATTTTCAACTGCTCACCAATGATATATATGTCGATAACTTAAAATTTTACATTAATCTGTCGATTAAAAGACCAAACATTGGAAATCCTTCAGTGATGAAAGGATTTAGGTAAGAATAATAACCGACGACATTTAAAAAAAATCCATTTCAGATATTGGAAAATGAAAATAACAAAAACCCTTTGGTTATTCAATAATGAAGAGGGATAGAAATCTAAAAAGGACAATTTAAACTATATAGGTTCTATGATTTAGCATGAGGGTGGGTTCAAGGATAATTTTACTCGTATCATAAAAGTGGTTTAGTTAAAATGTTGCATTTGATGTCGTTTAAATACATTAAAATCATACCTGGTAAGTTAAGTGAAAATGTTGAATCTTACCGGTAAGCACTTATCAAATAATAATGACGTAAATGGCACTAAGTTTAAAATATAAACTTTAATTATTCCCTAGTTATCCGGATCTCTCTTCTGTCAGTAATCTTATACCTACTTGGCACTTGTATATATAATATTGGCCAAATACAGCTAATAGCAACAGGGACCTTCAGAAAGGGGTTGATATGATAATGGTATCCAGTAATGGAGTTGGATGGGCTACTAAAAATATTAGTGGAGGACGCAATTACGTACTGAAAACAAAACTTATGGTCTGAGTATATCCGATCCCAATCATGAATAGTATTAATGGGTAGTTGATACTTGTTTGGCTCCCATTTCTACAACATCGTGGCCCATGCCTTGGACTTCTTGACTTGTGTGGGTGTTGACATTGTCTCTAGAGTCTTAGTCTAATCCCACTTTCATCACTAAAACCCTCTTTCCTCAAGCAAGATTAATTTCTAGATTAATGCATGTAGAGATAAGGTAATGATGCATCTTCCAGGTGAGTGCAATGGAAGATCCTCTGTCGCACTTTTATTTTATAATTCACATGTGAAGAATGTGTTGGCTTGTTTGAATGCCATTTTGAAAGCATCAATCAAGGATAAGCTTGAATGGGGTTCATGAGTGATCATTAATTAGCACTACCGACACCAAATCATCATTAATCAGAGCCCCTCCATGCTGCAAATTGCTCAAGCTTAATCATCAAGATGTCTGAAGAGTATATGATCTTCAAACGACCATATACATGTAGGTTTATATATCTTGGGGTATGTCTGTATCATCTTAATTTATTTGTGAAAAGTTAGCTTAATCAATATCATGTATTTACATGCTGTCCTACAAAATCAACCGTTTCACTTTCATAAGACAGTATCAATGGCAAGATATGGAACAACATATATAATATAAGCAAACGAATTAAACCACAAAAGGATGGGAATATTTTCATTCCTTGTCAAGTGCATTGCTTTATTGCAAACAAGAATCAATAGAAGGAGAAAGTGCAGCAATTCATCATGTGATACTATATCAGAATTGATTCCCCAACTAATTATCGATCACTAAATCAAAAACTAGTTATAAATTAGAAAAAAGCAAACAAAACGTATAATACTGTTATTGTCTAATCAATAAATCAATGACAATGATGGCATTAAACTGTGTAATGGCAAATATCATATTTTAGGTCTGTTTTTTTTTTTTTTTTTTAATTTAAACCATATGAAAATGAAATCATGTATAGAAAACGCTTACAGGCGGCAGGATTAGCTTTATACAAAGACCCCCCACCAAATAAAATAAAATAGAAATTAGAAATAAAGAAGAAAAAGACTGAAGTGAGAGTCCTCTAAAGAGCACTTCCAAAAACATTGTTGTGACAAGTACTAGCACTAACAAAGCCATCATGAAATGCCACTACCCTAGCTAGGCCATGTACATGAAAGGTCCTTCCTTATATACCAACTTTCTTCACTTCATTCCCACACAGCTCTAAGCCATTGATTAGTGTATACTTGCCTTTCTTTAGAAGAGAACTTAACCATATCTCTGGTCCAGAGGATGAGGCGTATATTGGCGATGAGGCTAAACATCCAGAACAAGAGGAAGAGTCCTAAAGTGGCTGATGAAAGCATGTTTGGAGAAGGAAATGGAGCCGAGTTTCCGAATATAGTTGATCAACATACAAGGCAAGGGTTCTCGAATGGTCTTTCTGTCATATACAGCATCGTAAGAGCTCCGCTCCTACTTCTATCATGCCTATCATCCCACCCTCATATAAGTGGTGCTGCTGATGGAGTCTGGGTCTCTGGAGAGCTTGCACGAATGTCCGAGGTCAATCATCTTATGGTCAACGACAGCATGCGTTACGCTATTTTGATGTAATTAATTGAAGCTGTAAGTAGTACTAGTCATCGATCGCTTTTCTTACAGGCACTATAGAAGAGACGGAGGGAGATATTTGGTTCATAAATTCTTCATTTTTCTGTCTCTTAATTGTATCCCTATCCATAATCTCATGTAGGAGATAGAAATTCATCTATGAATACAGAAATAGATTAGGGTTTGGCCAGGTTTGCCTTCCCTTTTACTATACAGTGCCATACATGGTTTATATTCACATTCTTAGCTTACGTGCTAGTGCTGTACCTCTTTCAAATCCATATAAATGTAATATCTGTATGCAACTTTTATGGTATTATGCAAATCAAGCACATCCGTCCTAGTTTCCAACCTACCAGAAGCAGGCAAGTATGACAGTTCCATAATCAGTCACCGTAGCTCTCAAAATTTGTGGCTGTGAACCCAGCCTGGCCTGCATAGTTTCACTTTGTTTGTGATCATTCATTTGCACAAGGATGATTTGAAAAACCACGAGCAAGATCCTCCTAATTAATCTGTCTCAGACATGGTGAATGTATATAAGCAAATAATCAGGTTTCGCCCATGCATATCATTGTTCCAAGATTGTTTAGATTTTGGGATGATCAATCATTATGAAAAATTGTTTTTGCTCTCACAAGACCATCGGATAAGGTTGGTACGGGTGGTTTGACTCAGAAAGCAAATCACAGTCAACTCATACCTATATGTAATTCAAACCAAAAGTGCTGGTTAGGATGGACCAATTAAAGATGAACCTAACCATTTGTGAGACGAATGAATTATCTTGGTGATATTTGATTTCATCACCTAGATGATGATGGTGCATTGGGGTCATGAATTTAAATCCCATTTTCCTCTCGTCTTCCAGAAAACTTCAGACCAACTTAACTTAGTTTCTTTAGCTTCTCATCTTGGAAATCCATCAAAGCAGCAGCGTGCTATTGGCTATATTCCAGGCAATTTGTCACAGTCCATGGTTTAAAGTTCCATGAATTCACCATCAATTAGCCTCGTTCAATTCCCTACGTGGTCACTAATACATTTTAGGTCATGGTTCAAATTACCTTCCTTTTTTAATCTCTAAAAGAACCTTTTACGAAGTCTTTCAACTTTAGAGTAAGATGCCATGGCTGAAAAAACCCTTTAGGGCCAAAAGACAAACACTACTTGAAGTGATTCCACATCTCCCGATTGTCTTTAGTGGCTAATAATAGTTG
Source organism: Cynara cardunculus var. scolymus (assembly GCF_001531365.2). Classification (NCBI taxonomy): domain Eukaryota; kingdom Viridiplantae; phylum Streptophyta; class Magnoliopsida; order Asterales; family Asteraceae; genus Cynara; species Cynara cardunculus. Next base: position 65,669,108 of record NC_037529.1, read on the forward strand.
GGGGAGAGTAAAAGGGGAACATAGAACAAAACTTTACTTTCTTTTAAAATGTTGGAGTAGAACTAAAGACAACCTCATAGCAAAGCCTAATCGAACTTCTTTGTCTAGTAGTAAGTAGATTATCAAAGAATCTCATGGGTTTTAAGTTTTTTTTATTTGTTTTCAAACAAGAACCTCTCATTATCGCTAAGGTCAAATGCAAGTTGAGATTGAAACTATATTTTTTTTTTGAGTGGGAAGACTGAATTTGAGTGGAATATTTGTGTTAATTTGTCGATCGAACGTCAGTATGTATGTATTCGCTTTAGCAAGTGTTTTCATGACTATTAATCTTAACGGCTACTTTGCAAAATTTAAGTCCACTGATCTCGAGACAACAATAGTAGAGAGATTCTACCAAATAAATTCATTATATAGCGGAAAAAACTACATGGTTTTGATTGAAAATAGTTATGCTAAATTGTATATAGAACCTAGCAAAACTACATAGTCTGCTTAAAAATAGTTTAAATTACTTGCTCACATTTTAAAAATAGATTAAAAATAAGGGATTTCGGCACCGGTGAAAAGGGTCGAGGGTATTATGGCCGGTTGGGCGAGGAGGAGGGGTAGGTTGAGGAGGATGTGGGAGGAGGCAAGGAGCAATTGATATTGGACATTATGACTTTAGACATTTATGAAGGCATGACATGCTTCTAATAGCAGTTTGTAAAGGTGCACAACTATAGCAGATTCGATGTGAGTTACTATGGTCGGGGGAAGGGAGTGGGATGCCAGGGTAGAGAGTGTTGTATTATTATTATTATTAATAATTTAGCTATTATTATTTAATAGCAGTTTAATGATTGCTAATATATAGGACATAAGTATTAATAACTGCTCTATAGTTAAAAAGATGAAAAAAAAAAGAGTGAAGATTGTTCAATATGGTGTGAGGGTAGACGTTCTGTAAGAGTGTGAACCTTTCTAAGCACCATCTTTGATAGTGAAATTTGTCCCTACTGCTCTGTGGATGTAGGCTAAGGCCGAACCAAGTAAATCTTTGTATGCCTTCTGTTTTTGCTTTATGATTTGTATCCCAGCACCAGTTAATGTGTTGTTGTGTGAATCTGTGCGATAACCAGATTGATTATCATTTGTTCTCTGCTTTTCGGAGGTCATATTTCTTCCGTAAACTCTGTTTTACAACAATTGGTATAAGAGTCAGGTTGATAGATGGCAGAAGATAAGGAGAATGAGATTAACCCATTCGGTGAAGCAGAATCTCATATGGAAAAAACAGTCATTCAGAATGCAAAGCTTGAAGTTGAAAAATTCAATGGGACAAACAACTTTGGAATGTGGTAGTGTGAAGTAAAAGATGTGTTGGCTCTGCAAGATTTTTGGATATGGCTTTGGAAGAAAAACCAGGAGTAGGAGAGATGTCTATTGTAGATTGGAATAGGATAAAAAAGATGGCCTAGTTGACGATCCGTCTTTGTATCGCTAAGCAACAGAAGTTCAATGTGATGCGAGAAACATCAACAGAAAAGTTATGGCAGAAGTTGGAAGACATATACATGACTAAAAGTGTTGAGATTCATCTTTATAAGAAAAAGAGACCGTTCTATTTCAAGTATAAAGAAGGGTAGTCAATTTGATAGGAAAAAGTCAATGTAATATTATAAAGTTTCCTTCTCGTATTAGAGGAAACTCTAAATCAAGACAAAGTTTGGGAAGAAATGAGTGTCTTTTTGTCATGAAATTTGCCATTGGCAAAAAGATTGTCCAAAGCTGGAAAAAAAGAATAAAGGCACTCAGGCTAAAGTTACATATAGAGAAGATGATTTTGTGAAAAAATGTATATTACCAGCAACATCAAATACTTTCTATAAACTATGGTTAATGAATACGGCGGCTTCTAGACACATGTGTCCAAATAAGGATTGTTTTTCTAGTTTGGATTTGAAGAGTCCAGGTGTAGTCTTGGTTGGCAATGAATCGATTACAACAGAGGAAAAGGATTATTTGACTGTAAAGTTCAAGCATCATGACAGGGTGATTAGAGAGTTTAAAAATGTAGGTATGTTCCTAAATTGAAGAAGAATTTGCTTTGTTTGGGAGCATAAGAGGCTAATGGCTAACACTACCCTTTATCGAATGGTTTTATGAAAATAAAAAGAGAGGTGTTAGTTGAGATGAAGGGGTTGCGAGAGCGTCATTTGTTTGTGCTACAAGGATACAATATTATAGGTGTTGCAAAAATGCTTTCAGAAGTTTCCAATTATGATAAAGTTGATTATTTTGATGCCTCAGAGTTATGGAATTTAAGGCTTGGTCATGTCGTATAAAATGCTTTACAAGGATTGGCAAAATAAGGGTTGTTGGAGGGTGTCAAAAACGGCAGACTTCTGTGAGCAATGTGTTTTTGGCAAGCAGATAAGAGTGAAGTTTGGTACAACAACACACCAAACCAAGCGTATCATTCACTACGTTCACTCAGATGTTTGGGGTTTAACAAAGAAAGCTTCAAAGGGTGGTAAACATTATTTTGTAAGCTTTAGTGATGATTATTCAAGAAGGTCTTGTGTTTATACAATGAAACATAAAAACGAGACTTGAGTGTTTTCTTAACATGGAAGAATATGATATAGAACCAAACTGGAAGGAAGATCAAATTCTGAGAACTGATAATTGTGGTGAATATACTTTGATCCTTTCCATGAAGTATGCAGAAAAGAAAGAATTTTGAGACATTTTACTTTCCAACAACCCCACAACAAAATGTGGTTGTTGAAAGATTAAATAAATTTATGTTGGAAAAACTGAGGTGTATGCTACTACAAGCAGGTTTGGATAAGTCATTTTTGGCAGAAGCAATCACTTATACAAGTCATATTGTCGGTCGATTGCCATCCATAACAATAAATGGAAAGACACCAATTGAGGTTTGGATCGTAAACCTACTTTTGATTATGATAATTTATGTACTTTTGGTTGTATTGCATATTTCATGTTACTAAATTTAAACTTGATGCAAGAGCCAAGAAGGCTATATTTGTTGGTTTCACTATAGGTATGAAAAGTCATAGATTGTGGTGCCCTAGTTAATAAGATGAGTATGTTGAAAGAAAAGAACGAAGAAGTTGATGTTGAGTCAAATGGTAGAGATCAACAACAGGTGGAGTGTGAAAGACAGAATATGATTTTCCCACAACAGGAAAATTTGAATTCTCAATAATCAGTTCAAGACAGAGAGTATCTAAATGATAATAAAGCGTCAACATCTAGTGATGAGAATTAAGATGTACAAACAGATGATGAAGAGGTTGTTGATCCATCTTATTCTATTGCAACATGGAGAGGAAAAAAGAATCATTTGGAAACCTGCAAGGTACACATATTGTGTTGCTTTGCATTTCATATTGTGAATTAAAAAATTCCTATAAATTTTTGTGAAGCGAGTGCAAGTTCTGAAAATAAGAAAAGGAAGGTTGGCATGTATGAAGAGATAACTCTCTTTTAAAGAACACAACATGGATTTTGGTTTGTCTACCTGAAGGGAAGAAAGCAATAGGCTATAAATGGGTATTTGCAAATAAGGAAGTTCCTAATGAGTCAAGATAAGATACAAAGAAAGACTAGTAGCGAAGGGTTAATGCTCAAAAGGAAAGGTTTTGATTATAATTAGATATTTTCACCGGTTGTGAAGCATTACTCTATGCATATCTTGTTAGCTTTTGTTGCACAATTTGACTTTGAGTTAGTGTAGTTAGATATTAAAACAACCTTTCAACATAGTGATTTGAATGTGGAGATTTATATGATTCAACCTGATGAATATAAGGCGAAAGGAAAAGAAGACTTGGTCTGTAAGCTACAAAAGTTGCTTTATGGTTTAAAGTAGTCACTGTGGTTGTGGTATTTAAAATTCAATGGTTTCATAAAAGGTGTAGGATATTTGAAAAGTGACTATGATCATTATATTTATCTCGAAAAGTTGCAGGATTGAAGCTTCGTCTACTTGTTGCTATATGTAGATGATATGTTAATCGTTTCAAAGAGTATGATAGAAATTAAAAAGTTGAAAGCTCAAATAAAATATCATTTTAAGATGAAGGATCTTGGTGAGGCCAAAAATATTCTTAGGATAGAAATAACTAGAAACAAAAAGAACTGCATTCTGTATCTGACTCAAATGCAGTACTTGGAAAAGTTATTGATAAGGTTCAATGTTGGCACTGCAACAAAATCTGTAAGTACTCTTCTTGTTGCCCATTTTAAACTTAGTACAAAATCTTGTCCTAAATCAGAAGAAGAAAGGAAAGAAATGGTTGATATTTCATTCAATAATCTTGTTAGTGCATTAATGCATATCATAGTCTGTTCCTGTCCGGATATTGCACAAGCTATCAGTGTTGTTAGTCGATATATGCACAATCAAGGTAAGGATCATTGGACAACTATACAAAATGGATATTAAGGTATTCACAAGGAACAAGGGATGTTGGTTTACGTTTTCAAAAACAAGAATGTGGAATGAATTTTGTTGTTGTTAGATATGTTGATTCTAACTTTGCTAGTGACTTGGATAAAAATAGATCTACTGCAGGGTTCTATTTACTATGGCACAAGGACCAATTAGTTGGAGATCTACATTGCAAACTACAATTATGTTATCCACCACAAAGGCATAATATATGGTTGCCATATAAGCTATTATAGAGGCTTTATAACTGCAAGGGCTCATTTTAGAACTGGATATTGCTTAAAATCAGGTGGAACTTCATTGTGATAGTCAAAGTGCAATAAATTTGGCTAAACACCAAATTCATCATTCTAGAACCAAACATATAAATGTAAAATTTCATTTTATGAGACAGTTTCTAGATAGGAAGATGAATGGTTTGAAGAAAGTTCCAACCAAAGATAACCCATTAGATATGTTGACAAAAGTGGTTGTTGTAGCAAAGTTTCAGCACTGTCAAAACTTGGCTAATACTATACCAATTTGATTGATTGGTTTAGCAGCAAGAAGTTTGTGTTTTTGGTCATGTTGGATTGTTGAAATGTGAATATTGTTGTTTAGAGTAAAACTTTAGCTTACTATGTTGGTCAGTTTTAGATTATTGTGTTGGTTCACACATTGTTGAGTTTAAGCTTGCAGATTTGGTTCACATATGGTTTGTAGAAATCTGACAAAGGTAGAGTGTTATATTATGGTTCAATTTATTAATTTAGCTATTATTATTTAATAGCAGTTAATGATTGTTAATAAATAGCATTGCAGTAGTAATTGCTCAACAGTTAAAAAATGAAGAAAAAAGAGTGTGATGGTTTGTTCAATATGGTGTGAGGGCATAGATTTTGTAACACTGTGAATCTTTGTAATCTCCACATTTGATAGTGAAACTTGTCTTTTCTGCTCTGTAGATGTAGGTTATGGCCGAACCATGTAAATCTCTGTGTTCATTCTATTTTTGCTTTCTGATTTATATCACATCACCAGTTAGCGTGTTGCTGGAAATCTGTATGTTAACCAGATTGGTTACTGATGTGTTCTCTGTTATTTCAGAGGTAGTTTTTCTTTGGTAAACTTCGTTTTACAACATAGAGCAAACAACTAGGTATCTTAGAGTAGCTATTGTGTGAGTTTATATATCCAAGTCGGGTTCTCATTATCTCTTCGTGTTCCATGTTGTATTGTGCATATATAGTTGCTTGCTCTTCATTATCTCTTCCAAATTTCACTTCTTTTCTTTTCTTTTTGGTATTTTGTGGGTTCCTTAAGATTCCAAAAGTATTATAAAAACATATTTCTTTCTCATATCTTCATAAAAACGATATTTCTACCATTTGGGTAGAAGAAATATCCACATATATTTACCCTTCCAAGACCATACTCCATATGGAATTTACTGGGTTCATTTGGTTTGGTTTGATTATATATCTAACTCTTCCGCCAACAATATATATTGATAATTCTCCACTGCATGGTTTTTTTTATTTAACAGGGTGTTTGTTTTTCTCTTAATTCACTTAACCATTAAGCTTCTTTTGTTTATGACTTTATACGTCTTATCTTAATTCAGTCATCCTACCTTGACTAATGTATTTCACATTCAACCTTTTCTTTTCCACCTATATATGCCATCCTCTCAAACAAACCCTCCTCATGGGACCTCCTCCGATGGTTGCATCCCTATTGCTTGATACCATTGAACGTTGTTATATAGGGGGTGGAGATAGTATACACACCGGATAGTCACTTGTATCATCTAAGTTCGTTATTCTAATACAAAAATTCGTCACTTACAATCCTTGGGTATCACGATTTTCATATTTGGATAATCCAAATGAAAACTCTCATATCAAAGGCTGTATGTCATTTTCATTATGGACATTTATTTTTGGGGCAAAGGGAATAAACGTAACTGCACCAGGGTTATAACCTCTACGAATTTTCATTGTGTGGTTTTATTACCTATAGTTGTAGATTTTCAAAATACCAAGTTTATTGATCATATAAATTATATGGAATCAGTGTTGATAGATATGATATTGTTTATCATAAGGATTTGTATTGATTAGTTTATTCCTTAAGGATTTGTATTGGTTATCATAAGCAAGTTTTTGGGATTTTTGATTTAAACCTCATCTCGTTTAATTAATCGATTCTTGCTTTTTTGACAAATTCGTCGGATGCTTTTGTTTTTGATCGTTTTGTGGGGAATTCAAGGACTTCTTGGCCTAGATGCCAATTAACACATGCAAAATATGCTTACTTAGTTGTGTCCATATGGAGATTACTTTTTGGGTCTAAATTTATTATATTCGAGCAATAATTGATCCTACGTTTGTAAGGGTGAAAAGTCCAAAAAGAATAATAAACTTTCGCATTTTGAATGATCAAGTCTTTAAACTTTTTTTTAAATAAATAAACCATTAAAGTTTCTCATTTTAAATGATTAAGTCTTTGTATATTTTTTGAATAAATAAACTATTAAACTTTTAAAAACTGGTTATTTACACATATTTAACCTAAAAAAGTTAACATGTAGTCGGTCAAACATCATTCCATCAGAAAAATAATTACAGTTAAATATACACATATAAGCAAATTAACATATACGTATAACTAGTGGCATATATAACAAGGGACAATCAATGCGTTCCAAGTCCTACGAGCTTCACAATAGTATTTATTTCAAGGTCGTTGGAGTGTAATTAAGGTGTAGGAAAAATCATAAACAACAAACACAATGTTTCTTCCACAATGCTTGCAACTCGTACGGTTCCAAAGCATCGTCTCGCTTCAGAGAAACACTCAACGCAATGCTCGAGAACTCAAGGTCCAAAAATTAAGAGTCAAGTACACAGATGACCACCATCTTGCATAATCAGTCATAATTCTACAAGCGACATCAATTCCAAGCTTTGCTAAACTTATAAGCAAAGTTTCAAAACTACGGTTGCATGGTTTTGTTAACGAAATACTCAATTCTTTACATTTGGTCTTTTATTTTTAACCGATTTAAAAAAAATCTCGAGCTTTTACGATCCCTATCCAAAATGGTCCAATCAAACTCGACTAAAATAGACTACTATACAACCAAACAATCAAACTTCATGTGCCCATCCTAAGCACAAGTCACACTCATCTCATGAATTGAGGCCACCTACACAACTTAATTAATTAGGCCAATAAATGAAAATGGAAAACCCAAAATCATTTAAAATGGCAGAATAATTTGGATGTTTTTTTTATTTATCATAAAGTATAATATTTAATTTTGAGTCTTTTTATTGCTTTCTATTATGGATGTTTTATGAAAAATAACTTTTATCTTGTTTAAAATTTTATGTTGAAATATATAAATTTAAATACCATAACATTAATTTAATATAAAAAACTTAACACATTATATAAAAGATAATTTACACTACAACAAAATTGGGTATATAGGACATCCCCAATCTTTAAGGCTTCTAATAGACCGCTTTATAGAACTTAATTTGTAGGACCAAAATATAAAGCGTCTTATCTAAAGGCGTTATAATATGTTTGTATGATGTTTTTGGGCATCTTAACAAGTTGTTAAGAACATTTTTAATACAAAGTGTCACATTAGCAACTTTATAGAACACTTTTAAGAAATCGTCCTATAAACTCAATTTTTTATAGGACACTTGTTTTTATAGGACATTTTTTCAAATAATGTTCTATGAAGTTGATAATGGAACGCTTTATATTAAAAGTGTCCTAAAAAACTTATTACGACATAAAAAAACCGTCATATAAACTTAATGCAACACCATTAGATATGACACTTTTTTTTGGTCCTATAAACTAAATCCTATAAAGAGGTCTATTAGGACGCTTAGAATTTGGAAGTGTTCTATAAACCTGATTTTGTTGTAACGTTAGACATCTCATTTTTTAAAAAACTGTGTGAAAATCGATATCTTTTATTTGTTATTTTTGTCCAAAGCCACATTTAAGGATCTGATTAAGCATGGGATGATGGGAAAATGTAATTCTCTCAATTTGAAAGTAATTAAATCAATGCAAACATAGACATCATGTGAAGATATAAAAGAAAGGGCCTTTTACAAAATTATATTTAATTATGTTTTAAATGTTACGAATATAAGACGTTAAAAGTAAGAATAAAAAAGGTACAGAGACAATTTTTTAAACTTGGATTTAAAATAAATATCAGTGTCAGTTGTGTTTCTTAAATACTTGTCCATATATATGTTGAATATGGGATGAGGTGATCAAAGAGCAAGACAAATATAGTCCAGTTAAGAAATAAACAAAAACTAATCAGATATAAAAAGTAAATATCATCTTGTACAATAAAAATATGAAGAAAATGACCACTCGTTACTTATACAACTCATTCTCATTTATGACATCTTGACATTCACGAGCTAAAAATTAAGAATCTTTATGGATATAGGAAATTTTTCATAGGGGTGTTTGAGATTGCTTATTTGAAACTGCTTATGTTTTTCTACAAAAACACTTATCAACTTATTATAAGTCAGAAGGGTGTAACTTCTTCAAAAACTTTTTATTACCGATTTGACACTGGTATAAGTTGTTTATAAAAACACTAAAAAGTGTTTATTACCGGTGTCATACCGGAATAAGTCAATAAATTGTTATTATAAACAATCCCAAATACCTGGTATATTTATTTTGGTGTTTAGGGTACATTTCTTTGGGGTTATAAGGTGCGATGTGTGCATCTAAACTTGTTACAGTTTTTTAAAATACTAACAAGCCTATTCTTCTCTCACTAAGACCTTTTCTTTCCTCTCCCTCTAACCCTCCCCAAACCCTATTTGAATTCCCCCAAAATCATTAAAAAGAATTTAGTGGATTAAACCCCATCTTTCGTGCTTCTTTGGTTTGCTGGTGGGCCTCTCCTCGCTCTTATCTTGTTTTGTCCGCTCTGTGTTCACATTTCTTGGTTCTTCTTGGCGTTACAGAACCGTTACCTTTCAAGATTTTCACTTTCCCAACAACAGACAATCACTCACACCAAGAAAGAAAGCATTTTCCATTTGGGTGTTTCTCAACTCGAGTACCCTCTTCTTTTTCTGGCTTCCAATTGGCATTTATTTCGCGAATTACTAGGTGGGTATTCGTAAAGAATTTGAAGGACATTCTGGGTACAAACTGGTTTCTTTTCTTGTGGTTGAGTTGATGAATTGATGTCGTTGGCCGTTGAAGCTGTTTCTAGTTCCACTAACATGGGGCTTGAGGAAAATAAGGAAGGAGAGAAGAGTGGATTTGAGGAGAATGGGGATGAAAAACAAAGCATGAAGAGAGTTGGGAGTGAATCCTCTTTTTATGAAACTGAGGATGAAGAAGAAGATAAACAGATTGAATTGGGTCCTCAGTGCACCCTCAAGGAACAATTTGAGAAGGATAAGGTACAAATCTTTCTCATTTCTCCACATTTTTCATTTACTCATGTTTAATCTTCAATTTTGATTGTTTTTAGGATGATGAGAGCCTGAGAAAATGGAAAGAACAGCTTCTTGGAAATGTTGATATTAATGATGTTGGAGGTACTGTTTCAATTTCTTCAGATTTTTGATGTATGAAAATGGGGAGTATATCATTGTTATCATTTAAGGTTTCTGCAAGATCAAACTGTAAAGATTTCAACCCTTTGAATCACAAGAATCAATCACTACAATACCACACTTGTTAGTTGTTTGATTTCAAAACTTTCAAGAACTTGAAGTATTTGTAAACTACAAATTAGTATCAGAAGTTGCATGATTAGCCATTTGAGGGTGTTCATTTCATTGTATTCATAGATTGTTGTTAGACCTTCCAGAAGGTTTTGATTGAAATATTAGTTTCATTTTCCTTACAGAATCACTGGAACCAGAAGTGAAGATCCTTATTCTTTCAATCCTGTCTCCAGGGAGATCTGAGATTGTTCTTCCTATACCCGAAGATGGAAAACCTAAAGGCCCATGGTTTACGTTAAAAGAAGGTTGTCGTTATAGCCTCAGATTCTCCTTTCAAGTCGGCCATAACATTGTTGCAGGTTTAAAGTACACCAATTACGTGTGGAAAACCGGTGTCAAGGGTGAGCCATGACAAAATCTTGAAACTTTAATAGAAAGAATGGAAATTTGCAACTGATGGTAGTGTTTCTTTTTCGTGTTTTCAGTGGATAGCACGAAACAGATGCTTGGTACTTTTAGTCCTCAGCAAGAAGCATACACTTATGACATGCCTGAAGAGACCACCCCTTCTGGATATTTTGCAAGAGGCTCTTACTCTGCTAAAACAAAGGTAATCAATCAAGATTCAAGATAAATCTGTCCAAGTTCTTAAATTTCAAATTTTGATCTCAAAGATTAAACTTCCCGAATCCAAAATTTATAGAAATGTAGTTAAAGATTCAACAACGACACTTGTATGGTTATGGTGTTTGTTAGAAAGCTTGTTGTGGGATCGAAACCGTGTCTAGAAGTTAAAAGATTTGCATATTTACCAGTTGTGGCCCAGCTATATGTGAATCATTGAACCAATATTCATCTTTATTAAAAGCAGCAAAGGGGGCCATCTTGAGCTTTATTTCTGCTTTATAAAGGAATCCATCATTTTGCTGGTCCATGAGTTGAGGGGTTAATGATACTGTTGGATAGCACATAAACAATATCATATTCCTTTATATAATTGTTGTTCTTTTTGTTGTTTTCAGTTTGTTGATGATGACAACAAATGTTACTTGGAGATCAACTATACGTTTGACATCCGGAAAGATTGGGCGAGCATTTAAATGTTGTAGAACTTTCGGCTTGAAATCTCTTTATTATAGTACCGAATCATAGTGTGGTGATATTGTTCGTAAGATTGGGTCGTAAGCTTAATCGAGTCTACCGGTGATGTCATACTTGCTCTGTGTAATCTGTTGTTTCATATAGAGTTGGTGATGGTTTGTGATCTCTAAATGCTAATGGTTTGTAGTTTTGGGCCTGTGTTTCTGGCCTAAACTTATGGACTTACTGTGCCTGTGATGATTTTGAATTATATAATTACATTTTTTGATTTATATGATTTCCATAATTTAAATGCGTCATGTTTGAGAGAAGAACGATTTACTTGTCGGTATCTTAGTCGAAGTGATGTTTAGGGTGGCCCAACCGGTTCCATGACCGACCCGACCTACTGACAATTGGCCCGACCTGCTTCTCTTTCGGGCTTATTTCCAGGTCTCGGTATCTCTACTTCTCTACTAGTGTACTATGATTAAACAATGAGCAGAGTTTCCATTCCATTTACTCATAACCACAGCAAGGAACCCATTTGTTTGACCTTAAAAAGTCAATACCGATATCTGGTTTCGAATTTTAAAAAGAATACGATAGGTTTACATATGCTAGAGCCAGTGAACCACGGATAGTTGTTGCTCGAACAACATAAATCAAACGGAGATCAATCGGGCAACACCCTCAAGTCCTTCAGAATTTACATATTTTGCGCCTAAAACAGCGAACCAATTCCTCAAGCATCTCGACGAATGACATTGGCCCATTATCAATCATATGATATCTTCACGTAGATCACAGTTTATGACCTGGATCACGGAAGTCGGGTGTTGACATCCATATTAGTCGTATTTAGCCGTCTCAACCTCTGCCCAAGTTCAGCCATCACCGCTGGTTCTTGCTTCTTCCTTTGCCTTGATATATTCGTTGTAGTCATGAAGCTGATCTTATCAAACGCAACCTGCTACACAAACGTTTGCTAAGTATTTCTCAAAAGCATGAAAGTGTTCATAAACTTGAGTCCTATAAAGCAGCTTATTAGAACATTCAGATATATTTGGCTTCCTATAGAAACGATTTTGTGTTCACGAATCTTGAAATCTTGGATATTGTTTAATGATTCATACCGTTAGTAACTCATCAGGATCGAATAGATGATGGGTTGTATTATGTATGATGTTGAGTACATCCCCGATATGGTGCATTGTGAGCAACTCTAATTCCTTCATCTGCAAATGCGATACTTGTGATAACGTCTAACTGCGAACGTCTTTAAAAGCAACAAAAGAAATAAACAACGAATAATCACCTTGAACATCGCGAGAGCCACATTAAACAAAACCTTTGCTCCTTCGTAAAATAGCACATCCCACACTCGCATGGTCGTCTGAACAAGTTTTGCATATATCAAGCTACTAGATACATACATAGAGAAAGGATCATGCGAGAAGTTAAACATTTTGCGAGAAAGCGAGAAGTTTCAATATCATATATGATTATACTCTTTTGGGTGTGTTTAATCATACTAGAAGGATACTCGCATAATATAGTGAGATATATCTTGATTTTAATGTTTCATTTATTATTTATCTATGTCGATATAATACGGTTTTTAGTGGTTTTTAGAAAACAACAATGTTTGATTTTTGAATAAAATATAAATTTAAATATATCATAAAATTTTGAAAAAGAAAATATATATCGATATTAGTATCAAATTTACTATTTAAAGTTTTGGTTTTTTGTGTAATTTCTTTAATTAATATTTTATTTGTAATTTAATGTAGGTTTAATAACGAAGTGATTTATTTTTGATTTAATAACATAATTTTTTATAAAGCAAATAATTAAGTATTTTTTAGAACTCAATAATTATTTTAATTATATTTTAGATTTTTTATATTTAAAATGAGATGTTTATCCTCAATTTGATTATGTTTATTTGCAGTTAGTTACACGAATTCAAACATGAAACTTTAATAAATTGTACTTACACACAATTTACTTGTATATTTGAATTTTAAGTAATATGCATCTATAAGCAGTATTTTATGCATAAAAAATAGTTTTTAAGAGTTTTTGTCAAATGCTTTATAATATAGTATAGATATGATTAAGCATCTATGTTTTGTCATTGCAACATGTGTTTAATCATATATGATTAAGCTTGTGTATCATGCTTGTAATCATATATGATACTGAAACTTCTCTCCTTCTTGCATACATATATATACACACACACACAGAGATCACTACAACAAAAACGTCTTTATAGGACATGAAATATGTCTAAATATTTTATAGGTTTTAAGTTTTATTGGACCAAACAATAGTGTGCTCTATATAAATGTGTCATAATAAACTGATAGAACTCTTTTGAGTGTCCTAACAAGTTTTTAGGACAACATTCAAATAAAATGTTCAATACGTCTTTTTGAACAAGCGTCCTATAAAAAACTGAGTTCATGACATTTTTCGGAAGTATCTAATAAAAAAATTAATATGATACTTTATTTCAAAAATGTCCTTAAAAACTTGTTAAGATGCCCAAATACGTCCAAAATTCTATTATGTCCTAACATTTTCTTTTTGTATGACAAGTATCCTATAAAAATATGTGTTTACAGAACATTTCTCAAAAGTAACCTATAAGAAAAGCTAATAGGACACTTTAGTTCAAAAGTATCCTAAAAAGTTGCTCAGATTCCCAAATACGCCCTAACATCCTATAGTCACACACTTATACATGACCCACAATTATTTAGTCCTACAGAGCAGTGTATTAGGACATTTAGCATCTTTGGCATATAAAGCCGATTTTGTTGTAACGGAAAGTGGGGTGTGATCTAACCTCTGAAGGCAGGCTCTTGGAAAAGAGGCAAAGAAACCACTCGGTGGCAACAAGCGAGACATCAAACTCTAAAGCTTCTAAATGGGCAGATACCCTGCACATTTTGTTTACAAAGATTAAAAAGCCGTCACTTGTTAAACATATACAAATCAAAGAACATGATCAAGAAATACCTCGGACATTCTTTAGCCAGCAAACCTTTGAAAACCCGTTGTTCAACATGGCACCCTGATAGGTTGTTTGTGTAGCAATCGTTAACTAATACATTTTCCAACAAAACTGCCAACATCCAAAAAGCCTCTTCTTCTGTTTTCATCACAAGCAACAACAATGCTGCAACGTAATTTAAACCCTGAACAAATGCGTATTCATCATTGCGAGCAATTATAATTCAAAACAATCACAAAAAAAAAAAGTTGCATTTAGAATTAAGAAAGGATGTTTAACAGAAAGAAGTACCTACCTGACAATAACCAACATCAGAATCACGAAAAGAGTACACTACAAGAACACGTCTCAGAGCAGCATGACCATCCGGTGTGTCCAACCATGGATGACCAGGAAAAGTTCGTGGCAGATCCTGCATAAATGCATATCCAAATAGAGCGTAAATCCAACCAGATTTTAGAAATAGTGAGGTATAGATCCTATATTTTCGTACTAACAGAAAAATGTTGGATCTAAATGAAGAAAAATCTAAATCACACAAAGAGTGTAACATCTAAAACAACCGTACAGAAATTTGTATTAGCATTGAAATCTTGTTAGTTACAAACTATAATCTGCTTGATCAACAAATCCGAAACTTATCAAAGAGTTTTTGGTGGGCAAAAGCAAAAGATCTAACTTTACCAAATATATCAAGAAACTCCCATTAAGAATGGCACAACAATCGATCTTAGTCCCAAGTCCCATCAAGATTATCACAGAGTTTTCGGTGGGCAAAGCAAAAGATCTTAACTTTAGGAAAAGACTGCCAGAGCCCAGAAAAGGCTTTAAGATCAGAGAATTGATCTTTATTAGCACTGAAATCTTGTTAGTTACAAACTATAATCTTCCAGAGCCCAGAAAGGCGAGAAGTGGCATCTATTAGCAGAAATCTTGTTAGTAACAAACTATAATCTGCTAGATCAACAAATCTGAAACTTATCAAATATACCAAGTAAACTCCCATCAAGATTGGCACAGAATTATCACCTATCCCTCATACATAAACTTCAATTAACAAAACTAATCTTACCAAAACTTGAGCCTAATCTTTACACCCAAAGCAATTTATAGTTCATAACCCACAATTAAACCATACAATTAAAATAAAATTTGAATGTGATATAAGATGAGAAAGAACTGAAAAAAAAAAAAACTCACATGATCTATCTGCTTGGTGGCAGGGGTGACCTTGCCCTCAACAGCTATTGTCAGATCCCTATAATAGCTATCAGGCACAGTTGATTTCTTCTTAGCTGCCCCAGATAAAGAAAACCAAACTTTAGGCCTCAAAACTGGAGGGATCCCTTTCCTAATTAGCCTCTTGAGGGTTATGGCATTCACTAAAACTGAAAACTTGAGGGATGATTTAAGGGCTGAAGATACATAGGTTTGGAGATACCAATTTGCACCTTTGTTAGCTTCAAGTGACCACCAAACCTTACCCTGTTGCCTCACCTTCTCTCTTACTTCATTCAATATGTTCACGTCATCAACATTGCCTTCCACGGTAAACCCATAAAGATCTTGAAACTTTACAACTATATTTGCCCTTCTTGCATGAATGCTTGGTCTCAAAATGGTCATTTGCGATTGGATTTCAAAGGACAAATCCCTCTTGCTTTGAGTTCCATACATCCTCTTTTTTGTGGGTAAACACCACAATAATCTTACAATCAAGACAAAGAAAAGATGGGTCTTTCAGTAAACTTTTTAAATATGGAACAAAACATTGAAATTTGCGAATCTTGATAAATCAATGAAACAGAAGGAAAAGAAACTGAAATCCGTATGCCCTTTCAAGAATGAGGGCGAATTGGGTTCTTGATATAATGAGAGAAGATTTAAAAAGCTCACATCGGCTGATGATTAAAAGATCTAAATTTCACAATATCTTTCCAAATGGGTGTTTGGGAAACTTGCATCTCAATTCTCAAATAACAAAAACCCCATAAAGAATTAAAGATCAGAAAATGGCAAACGTAAACACAAAATAAAGAAAAACCCCCCGAATTGAATCAAATAAACTGGCAAACAAAAGTGTTTTGCGACTAGAAATCGATTCTTGATCTTCTTGTTTTTGTTTGCAAATAAAGAATAGCTTGAAACTATGAAGATAGAGAAAGACAAATACTTAGCCTGATTAAGGGGAATCTCGTGAGGAAGTTTGAAGGAGAAAATAGACGAATGGGGAAAATATCCCTATATTTTTGGGGGTAATAAACGTTTAAATTTTGGTGGTCTGAATCAGAACATGCAATTAATCAGCAAATATTAGAACATATATTTCCTTTTCTTTTAACCCTAAAAATCTCTTCTTTTGTTTCCTCATTTTCAAGTATACTAGTTGTTTATCCGGACAATTCTATGAGAGCCATAAATTTTAACGATTTTAAAGTTTTAACGGTTTTATTAGAAAAGATTTAACGATGATATAAATTACACTTGGTCTTTACATATTAATATAATTTGAATAAATGAAAGTTATGATTCAAATTATAGTTTATCGATAAAAAAAATTGTATGAAAGTTCAAAATCCAATATATTTAAAATTCAACATATTTAAACGACTCCACAAATGTATTCGATTTACACCAAGAGCAAAGAATCAAGATATCGAGAATGAGACCGAGAGTTCTAGAGCAATTGACTGGGAGATGAATGAGAGAACTTAGTTTGAATCTCACATTGGGGGATGGAGAGAAGACATAGAGGTATGAAAGGGTGAATGCATGAATGAAATGTATCAAAAGTATCTTGGGAACATGAAAAGAATAAGTAATAACGTGTATTGGTAACTTATACTATATGTTATTTTAATTGTAGATTAAAAGATTTTAAGACTGAATGCATAAAGCAGTAGTACTTAATGTATTATGAGTTGTTTTTAAGACTTTATATATATAAATATATAGTAATTTGTACAATTTAAAAAATTAATAAATGAAACAGATAATAGCTTATCAATTCAGATCCATTAATAATTGTTTTGATTTTTGCAATCATATGACTTAAAAAATACGATTGACATGTGAGTTTTGGAGATGTACACTTGTTCAGCACTCAAAGTGGGTAATCTTCCATTCGAAAAAATGACTACTTGATGGGGGTGCATCATGCTATTCAATTCTTTTACATTTTTATTATTATTTTTTTAAATATTTATTATGATAAAAATAGAAAATAATAGCATAAATTCGATGGGTTGAATACCAAAATATTGGATTCACCAACCACGTTTTTTTAGACATTCATCACTTAAAAGTCAAGTATGAATTCAATTTGCAACAAAAATATTAAAGATAGTTGCTAACGTAAATAATACGTTTTGAATTTTTGAAATATATATAATATTTATATACAACAAATAAACTCATACACCCTCCTCACTTGCAATATATAGAGAGTCTAAAAAGTTGATAATTATAAAGTTCAAGCTTTAATGATGACAAAATATGCAACTTTTTTATTTTATCATTTTTTTAAATAAAAGGAAATCATTACTTTTATTTTTATTAAAAAAGAAAGAAAAAGCAACTAATCTTCGACGGTCCTGAGCTAGGCCGGATTGAGCCGATTTAGTCATCACTACTAATTAGAGATGGCCAAATCGGCCCGGGACCGCCGGGACCGAGACTGACAAAGGACCGGCTCGGGACCGGTTATGGGACCGAAAACGGGGACCAGTTGAAGTTTTTAGTAGTTTCGTGGGACCGGGACCGGTTATGAGACCGACTATGGACCGGTCCGAAAATTCAAATAATTTTATAAATAAATGTATTTTTAAATAATTTTATAAATAAATGTATTTTTAAATAATTTTATAATATATTTTTATAAGAAAATGTAATTTTAATTATATTAAAACGCATTTTTAAAGTGTATTTGAGTGACACAATTGTAAATTTTATAATTTATTAAAAATATATATCATTAAAAAATCCAAAAAGAAAAACTTATTTTTTAATGAAAGGACCGGTTGGGCCCGGGACCGGGACCGGCGGCCCATAACCGATTAAGAAGTACCTTGACCGGTCCTATCATTTTCGACCGGGACTGGGACCGAGACCGGTTACGACCGATTATGAGAAAGGTTGGGACCGGCCCGACCCGGCCCGGGACCGGTTTTTGGCCATCTCTACTACATCCAAATAGCTCATAACTGATAATACTATAATAGCATTATTGGATCAAAGCCCACAATCCAAATGGCCCAGAATTATTTTCACTACAAATTATTGTGCTAAAACACCTATATTATTTACATTTGGGTTAAATTGCATGTATTTGTACTTTGTAGAGGGCGGTAATTAAATAATTAAGAGTTATAAAAATGTTATAAATTCGTGAGAGTTGATAGAAAAAATATCCGTGTGTAAAGTTGTTACAAAGATTTTATATTCGGTAAATCTTATAAACAGTAAATTGGTATATCTGTTGAGTTGTATATTTGAAAAACCTTGAAATCATTAGAACCATGGGTTTAAACCCCTTTTCGTGAAGAGGTGTTGTAATTAAGGACTTAGAGAGCCGTTGAGAGTGGAAGTGTCGGATAGTCGGACTAGTGATAGTATTGTAATTCGAAAGTTTCAGCTTGAAAAGCCAACACGCCTTTGGATTCTAAAATATTATACTCATGGGACTTTCCGATTATTTTATTTGTGATCTTTCTGTTTCAGCAATTTTGGAAGCCCTTTTGGTTGTGTGCTTTGTGAGAGATTGAAATTCGAGTTTAGAATTCTGTGGAACCGACCAATCTAGTTGTTATGAATTTCGTCAAGTAAAGAGCGATGAATCTTTTCTAGTAATGATTATTGAAGAAACTTAGTTGAAATGTTATAATAGACCTTAATCGATAATCATTCTATTAAAAAGGCTTTGATTAAGTCAGGGTTCATGTGTCGTTGTAATAATGACAACGGATGAGCTATTCAAGAACGCTTATGCAGAACTCCCTTACCATCAAGTAAATTCGTCATGGTATTTAGTACTCTGCTTCAAAAGGAGTACGACTGCTTATCACCGAATCGACTCTTACAAAAAACAACAAAGGGTTGAATGCAAGTGAGAACGCATTCAGTTTGATAAGGGTTGTTAGAAAATTTAGAAATAATTCCATTTTTGGGGAATTAATTGTAGAATTGAGTCGTTGAGGTCGTAAGTTACCTCGAATTAGTATGAGTCACCTAAGGTTGGGAGGCAACCGTGACTCTATCGTTAGAGATTGTTCCAACAATGTTCAGTGTTTACGCTTGATGTTGATGTGACCTTTTGAATTGCTCTAAGTTGAGCTTTCAGAGCTATATGCCTTTATAACATATTTATTTGTAAACTACATATTTTTGAGTGTGTGGGTCATTCATTTGGGGTCATGTAGTTTAGACTGTAATGCATCATGCGAGTTAATATTTTGTTGGTGGTTGTGTGATTATTGTGAGGTTGGACTCCAGGACCCTCGTTTCCTGACTTTGAATTTTTCAAGTAGGCACTAGGAGGGTTGAGCCTGGAGGTGCTACCTTGGATACATGCACTAGGATCTCCGCCGCTTGAGGTGTTACCTTGGAGGTAGATACTAAGTGTGTCGGGCCTTGAGGTGTTACTTGTGAGAGTAGACACTAAGTTCAACCGGCTCTTGAGGTAAAACTTGTTAAAAAGTCATATGGACATTTGGGCTTTAAGTCGTGAAGTGTCGTGCGACAACGTTGTTCGAGTGACATAATTTTGTATTCCTGTCACTCTTAATGGATATGGGTCTCCCCCATTGCTGTTAACTGTTATTTTCGAAGTACTGTCTATGTTTTAATATTACTCGGCTTTTGGCGAGTAACAATAATGCATATGCAAATATACATTGTACAACTTGCATGGTCAAGATAAATGTTTTATGTGCGTTTAATTATTCAAACATGATGTGGATATAAAGTATGAGCATTCGATTTGAAATGTCGAAAATATTTTATAGACTTGTGGGCAGGGACGGACCCAGAATTCATTTCAAACGATGACACCATTTGACTATAAGGAAAAACTATAGATTAAAAATTTCAAACGGTGACACCATTTGACTAAGAAAATGACACTAACACGATTCAAACTTTGGGTCTGGGGTGGAATAAAAACCTTACAAACCAACTCTATCAAATAAAACTTGTTTTCATTGTAGTTTCAGATACATACGATGGTACACAACATATTAATACGATTGCACCTTTCACAAAAGAATAGTACGGTGACACGTACCATCGTATGCACCACTATAGGTCCGTCTATGCTTGTGGGTCATGGACGTTGGTATCAATGGTAGGAAACTGCAATGGCGTATGAAGCAATGCATGTTTTAAAGTACGTACCTTCACAATGAACGATGATGGAGGTAAACCAACACATATATCACGAGTGTAGTACTCCTGTACCTGGTAATATGATATTATCACTATAATGGTTAGCCCATGACGTACTTGACGTTGAGATCTCATAACATCCATGTTTTACATGCATGAGGTTTGAAGATGTAATTATTTGTCATATGTTACTTGAATTTATTTACGACGTTTTGTTCAAAATATGTTTTAGAAAAACCACAAACTCATTTACTTATTGGGTAAGGTTTTAGTCCATCAAAACAGAATGTATGTAACAATTTACCTGGTAAGCGCTAACCATGGTAAGAGTTGTTGTGACCACTTACCGGTAAGACTCTCGGTAGTTACCTTCGCTCTTACCAGGTAAGATTTTTGGTCCTTCTCAACTAAAAATAATAATATAAAATACTACAATTAAAGTGTCAATTTTGGAATGCATTTGGAGATGATTTAAGACGAAGGGATTGTTTTATAGTTGCTGAATGGTTTGGTATAAGATGATTAAATGATCAAAATGATTAAATGTATATTATGATATAGTGCAAAATAAAATATGGTTTTTTGGTGATTGTTCATAATGAAATTAGGGCGCTTGATGGTTCAAGGAGGCGCAAGATACAAAATCATTCAGAAAGTTTTAGAATTATTAAGAGATATTTTTTTTTGCCAAACAAGATTCAGCTTTTAGTGAATCAGATGATGCCTCTTAATAAAACTATTAAGAAGTAAACAAACAACCCTTAATAAATCTTATTCTTTGTATCATTTTGGCAAAATATGGTTCCATATTTATATTTCATTTGACATAAATTTTCTTGCTTGATTATGACCTATGGGTCTTTGTTTATGTCCAAATTTTCAACTAGGCAGTATATTTATAAGTTAAGGTGATATTTATTTTTAAAAGATGTTGAAGTTTGAAGTCTTCATTTTTTATTAATAAGAGGTGGTATTAAAGTTTGAAATCTAATTAAATCAATAAAACTGCTTGTTTTTGTAAACTGACAAACGTCTGAAGTCTGAAATCTGAATCAATAGTTTGTTTTTGTAAAATCAAGTGCATACATTTTACAAACTTCTCTTGACTTTCATTAAATTTCCATTGCCCAAATTCATCTCAACAATTGCTTAAAGGATGAAACAAAATAAGAACCTTTTGGATACCTTTCAGACTTCCGATGCTATCAGGAATGCCGCCGGTAAGTTTGTTTGTGGAAAGATCGATACTTTTGATAGAGGATAGATCGTTGATAGAAGTTATTGTTTCACATTAATCTTCTAAACTAACTTATACGTACAGAAATTATATATATATATATATATATACACACACACATATATATATATACATAGAGAGATCTAGGGAGAGAGAAGATGGGGGCATGCATTTTACATGGGTGATGAAAGAACGGTGGCGTTTCTGGTGGATAAAGAAGCAATAATAAAAAAGAATCAAAGAAGACGGTAAATCAGAGGAATGAAGATATTAGTTTACCTTTTATTTATTCAGACTTTATTAAGTGATAAGAGACTCTAAAAATAATAAAAAACAAACAGTCTGAATTACAAAATATCTGAACGAATCAGATATAAGTGATAATTAAGAGCTGAAAAATTAAAAAACAATCAAGACCTAAGTATTTACCAATAAGAATCGTCATCTTCACTCAGCTTATTATTCTTGATCATCAAAATTGATTGTTGACTCATACATGATAATCTACTAATTGGGTAAGAGTCTTCCTTCACTTATCAGAATATTTTCTCGATTATTGTTAATGCCTCTTACCATGTAAAATTATTGTTCCTTACTACATCCATTCACTAAGATAAATGCTTACCATGTAAGCATTTGTTAAACAACCCCTTAATTTATTTTAATTACAGAAAGAACTACAATCTTACAACATGTAACATCGAAACTTACTCAAATCACGACACTCAGTTCAAAGTCGATGCAACTTGTTTACTTTGTGATATCGCCCTTTATTTGCACTTGTTCCTCTCAAATGATGAGAATAAGGAGTTTTCTTTTACGAAGAAAGATGAATAAAAATACTACTACAAAATAGAAGAATGGTGCTTAATTGGTTTGAGTTTGGCTCCGAAGGTCAAAAGTACCAGGAGATCACAGGTTCAAATCCAATGAGGAATAAAAATCCCCTTGTGACCACGGAGGTTCAAATGCGGTGACTCAGGACTATCTGCAAAGCAGGTTGTCGCCCTGGGATTAGTCGGCTTGTATATCGGGTTCGATATCCAAGTTAATAAAAAAATGTATCTTAACATTATAATAAATTGTTTTATAGAATTATAACTTATAATACCAAACAAGTGTACGTCTTATATATATATAAGTGTATTACAATAAAGACATAAAAAACTTATAAAGTTTATTTCAAAAACTATTGTAACCAAACTTATCCAAACGTTAAAGACGTTTTATCAACTTATGATAACACATTTATAAAAAAAACATGCAATTAATATAAACTTTAAGTCAGTATTAAAAAAAGGTATTAAAATATACATTTTATAAAATAAAATTGAGATAATATATAAAAATGAAAATTCAAAATTTTAACGATGGACAAAGTAGGCCCCTCTAGTTTAGAAATAATCAAAGGCCACCCAAAACAAGTAAAACTAATTCATTTGTTTTGTTTGTGGATGTTAAAACCTCGGGCGAAATGTCAGGCGCATATTTTTGAAGAGTGTTTTGTTGGTTGAAAAAAACCAAACCCATGACCCCAGCCGGCCTCTTTGCTTCTCATGCCACGTGCCAACACCAAAAGTCAAACCATACCTCATCTTTCGTAAACAACCCTATTTTATAATCCAAACAAATCTTCCATATAAACTACAAGTATATATATATATATATATATATATATATAGAGGTGGATTATTATATAATATTTTATATTTATACAATTAATATAATTAATATAATTCAATTTTAATTGTTCATTTAATTTAATAAATATATGATTTAATAAAAAAATTAATTGTTTTTAATATAAAGTATTGGTCATAATTAATGAACTCTAGTTATTTTCCATAAATATCTCAATTAATTGGGTTGCATTGGTTGCACAAATGAACATGATTGTATTTAAAATATAATATATATATATATATATATATAGAGAGAGAGAGAGAGAGAAAAAAAATTTGTTTCAAATACAACCTGTTGTATTTGTACAATCAATGCAACCCAATAAATTGAGATATTTATGACGATGATAAAAGTTAATTTATTATGATTAGAATATTTATGGAAGATAAATATGATTAATTAATTATGATATATATTAAAACAAATACAAATGTATCGAAGGATCATGGAAAAACAAATAGAAAAATATATTAAAATATATATATGTAAAATTAAAGATAATAAAGTGACTGATTTTTAGTATAATTTGTTTCTTTTTTGAATGAAAAAATTATAAGGGTAATATAATATTCTTTTAAATGTGACTGTAATCATATTTTATTCAGTAATTTTATTTTCCAGTGTTCTTCAAAAACCTTGAAAAAGAACTTGAAGAATTAATCACGAAAAAAAAACAAATGGTAAACTATTTCAAAAAATGGATGTCAATTTATCAATGATAAAATAATTGTTTTTTTTTTTGTATTTATTTTGCTCTAATTTTTAACCATATTCATTGAATTAAGTGATTCTAACGATTTAGATGGGTTGTTATGGTTTGTTTTCAAGATTCTCTTTTTAATCTCAATCATAAAAATTAAATCTTGAAGTTTTAGAAGTTAGTTATTCATGTTTTATGCAGATAAATATCGTCGACGATAGTTATTTATGATTAAAATAAGTGATACTAATAATAAAAAATATTTTTTATTATTTAAAAATTATTCATCTTAATAATACACAAAATAAATGGTTTAAAATATTTATAGTTTTTATTACATCATCGAGATTGATATAGAGAAAACAGTGATGCAAATACATTTTTCGTACAATTCAGTTTACAAAAGACGAGATGACTTTGTTTAATGAACCAAAAAATATATTTTCATATAGGTGTTTTTTAAGTCGGGTTTCGTCGTCTGTGACGAATTGGGTTGCAGTAATCAATTTTACCATAAATAATAATGAAAATGGCCGAATTACATAAAATAATTAAAGAAACATATAAATAAAATGAAAAGAGGGAAAAGGATAATCACAAGAATGATTTGGATTGCAGAAAATGCAATATATAAATGGTACACCTACATGCTACCAACCATTTATATGTTGTTTTATTTGGCAGTAATGTTGGGGTACATGTGGTGTGTTTGGCGTATTATTTGTTGCTTAATGCTTTTAATTAATTAATACCCTCAACTACATTAATTAATTAACTAAAAAGCTTTTAAATGAATTAAACGATATTCATAATGCATAATGTACAATCTTTGATGCATATAATGCATACAAACGATATTCATAATGCATACTGTACAATCTTTGATGCATACGGATGAAGGAGATGCATGGATATATATACAGAAAGTAATCAACCTGGAAAACCAGCCAAATCTTTATTTCATTAGATTCATGATATATTAAAGTAGGAAAAAGGAAAGACGACGGAACAATCAATTAATGAAGGAGTAAGATGAAACAATGCCTGGCTTTCCCATGTACGCCGGTAAAGAAAAAAACTTAAACTCTTCTTCGCCGGAGATATCGATCATGAATTCAAACAGTGAAGGATATTGGCGTTGATGGGTGTGAATGTTCGTTTTTGATTTGAAGTTGAAAAGTAGATGGAAACTTGAAGACTTGTGGAGTAGTGTCGAGAAACTAGAAGCAGAAGTAGCAGGCCATCTTCTGATGATGATGAAATTTCTTCTTTCTCTTCATGGGGTTGGAGTCGAACTACACATGAATGTGTCTGCACATATACAGATACATATGCATATATGTATGTGTATATATATATATATATATATATTGTTAGAGAGAGAGAGAGAGAGAGAGAGAGAGAGCGTGTGAGAGTTGAAGAAGATGATGACTATTTCATGAGAATATGGGTATTTAAAGGGTAATTGTTTTTCCTGCCCTTAATCTTAAATACTTCCCCGTTGCCCTAGATTTATATATTAGTTGTTGCATTTTAATTTCATATATTTAATTATTATAAGTTTTTTTATATAACATCGTTTTTTAATTATAAAAACCCATAAATATTGGTTGCACTTTTCCTTAAACTTACTATTTTTAAGAAAAAAAAAGGAAATTAAATATGGTATATAATTTTTATAAATAATGTTTGACATCAATTAAAAGTTATTTAAAATCTTGGAATATAATTTTTTTTTATCAGTTTGAACAAATGAATGATGTATAGAGGATGTTTGGTTAGAGGTATTAAAGAGTAATTAATGGAAAATAAAAATATAAGAAACTGTTTGGTTTTACGTAATATAATAGGTTTATTTCCTCAGAAGTCTAAATTTCCATGTCATGTTAAACTAGGTGAACAAAAATTCATCTCATTTTCATTCTTATTTTTATTCCTCCATCTGAACCAAACACTCTCTTAGGGGTTGTTTGTTTACCTCTTGATAGTTTCATTAAGAGGTAACCTAGCTCTGAACCGTTAAGAGGTGAATCTTATTTGGCAAAAAAAAAAAGTCTGTCTCTTAATGGTTCAAAAACCCTCTGAATGATTTTGTATCATGGATCTCCCTTAACTATTAAAATCTCTAATTTCATTGTACACAATTACCAAACAATTATATTTCATTTTGTACTATATCATGAAAGTCTTTTAATCATTATGACCACTTAATCATTCTGTATCAAATCATTCAGCAATTACCAAACAATCCCTTAATTTGTAAGCCATTAAACGAAGAAAACATGTTCGTTTAATTTGTAAGTCATTAAACGAACAAAAACATGTTTGCATTTAAAAAATAATATTAAAAAAACAGAAATAAGAGGGGCAGAGGGAGTGTTATTTTAATAATTATGGTGGAGAGAGAGTCAATATTAATGGCTTTAAATGACGTTTACGAGACACATGATGTTATTTCTGTGACGACTTTTCTTTTTCTAACTACGACTTCAAGTTATGTTGGATAACTTGTTATTTCTGCAATATATTTTTTTTTATTAACTTGGATATTCAATCCGTTGTGTAAGTCGATTAATTTCAGGACGACTATCTGCTTTGCAGATAGCTCGAAGTCATCGTATTTGAACTTTCGTGGCCACAAGGGGATTTTTGTTTCTTATTGGATTTGAACCTGAAACCTCCGGGTACTTTTAATCTTTGGAGCCAAGCTCAAACCAAGCAGACATCACCCTTGTGGTTTGCAATACACGTTTTGTTGAGGTTGTTTTTCCGATAAAACATAGGTTTTTATCCCCTTGATTACAAGAGATTTAAGTGTTTAAACAAGGATCTCCAACGTCCTTTTTTATTTTGTTTTAAAAATCCTATAAGTATACAAGTTAAAATTAATATAAAAATATACATTATTTATTATAAAATATATTTATTATAGTTTTGTTTTATTTTTCGTTTCTTCTGGTTTGTATACAAGTTTTTGTATTTTGTTTCAAATTGAAAAGTGAGTTTTTGCAAGAATCTTCGTTGTAAAGTTTTATATTGAAGTTCTTATGTTGTTGATGTGACAATTAAATGACAATATGTTTTCTGGAAAGTAGCTTTTTTTTGGAGGTTCTACAATCGTGTAACGCCCACAATTTCGGTATGTCACTCACAGCTATTTACATCGAGTTATTGATCCCATTATCCTAAATTTTGGTGAAGGAATTATTAGTATTGGTAAATAAGAGAATTCAAGTGGCTAAAGAATTGCAGACAGAACCAACAGTGTCCCGCATGGCTTAGTGCACGGCTTAGGTTGCCGCCAAACCTGTGCAACTTGGGGTGTAAACGAATCAAGCTTTTAACTAGCTACTCAAGCTCAAACTCTTTTATCTCGAGCTCGTGCTTAAGAATTATCAAGCTCGAGTCGATCTTCAACACAAAATAAAGCTCGTTTAACTTAACGAGTCAAGCTCCATAACACCAATATTCTACTCGACTCGTTCGAAAGCTCGATTAAACTTTATGAGTTGAGTTGACCCAAGCCATTCGATCATACATTTTTTCGAGTCAAAAGTATATATCTATATGCTTATAAATTATATAATCAAAATATAAAAATTTATCGAGCTTGCGTAAATAAACGAGTTAATCGATTTTAAAGTTCAGCTCATAAACGAGCATTGAGCTCGCGTTCAAATATTGAAAAAACATTCTAGCTCAAGCTCGAGCCCGATTTTGAAAAGGTTAATCGAGCCCGATGTTATTTTTTTCGAACCAAGCTCGAATAACCTATTACTCGACTCGTTTACACCCCTACGCACAAACACATTGTTTCGAACCAACTTTGACACGAGCGACTTTCACTGTGACTTAGCTGCGAGAGAAGCCGTGGTGACTGATTTGATCGGCTTAAATGAACAATTTTTGACCCAGGGTTCATTTATTTTACTTTCTTCTTCTTCTCTGCTCATTAAATCCGTTTGGGAGCCTAAACTACTGCATTTAAGGAGTTCTTAGAAGATCTTGAAGCTAAGAAATTAAGCTTGAGGCTAGTTGTTCGTTAATTTAAAAGATTTGTACATGTCAAATACTATATTTACTTGTTTCTAACAACTCTTTTATGAAATCCCTTAATGATTTGAGCTGTGGATGATTTCTAGGTCACTTTACTATAAGTTTTGCGGAAAAGTCTTAGTTACCTATTTTTATGAGCTTTTTGGTTGTACGAAGTAATAAAGTTTCCTTTGATGCTAGCTCAAATATTTATTTCCATTTATGAAGTAATATGGAGCTTTATTCAATGATTTATATATATATATATATATATATATATATATATATATAAGTTACATTTTTGATAGATTTGTCGTCATTTTGGTCTATGGGCTAAATATTGACCAATCATAAGAACTCTCGTTGTTGAGGACCTTGATTTACACTTATTGGAGTTATGATGTACCATTTCGTTGTTTTGGTTGAATTGATATTTGATGCTCATTTCACTTGGTTGGTTATTTGATGAACCCAAGTAGCATTGTTATATGTACAAACATGTTCATTGGATCCATATGCATTATACAAATTTATGTCAAGAGAGAAGGTTTGATGTTCTCTTCTTGATGTCATTGGTCTGGGAAAATGGAGGAGTTTCGATGTTCTCACCTTAGGAACTCTGATTATAGGCAAGTGAGGAGCTTTGATGTTGGTTACTATAACCTTGGGGGTCAATTAAGTAAGAAGTTTTGAGGTTCTTATCTTTGCCCTAAGGGGCAGTTTACTAAATTTTCTATTAAGTCCTGTGTGGATAAATTTGTCTGTCTGGATAAATTTATGTTG
Source organism: Cynara cardunculus var. scolymus (assembly GCF_001531365.2). Classification (NCBI taxonomy): domain Eukaryota; kingdom Viridiplantae; phylum Streptophyta; class Magnoliopsida; order Asterales; family Asteraceae; genus Cynara; species Cynara cardunculus. Next base: position 65,698,232 of record NC_037529.1, read on the forward strand.
TTGTTTACTATTCTATCTGAATCATCAATCTGAATAACAGAAATGACCAATTTACCCCTGATGATGTACTACACGTTTAGGGTTCTGGACATTCATTTCTTTGACAAATACAGAACTTTTCTCCTATTTCATTTTCACAGAACTTCTCCTATTTTGTTTATTTCTTTGACATTCATTTTCACATAACTTTTCTCCTATTTAGGGTTCTTGACATGAATCACAGGGGCTGTCAAAATATCTAAAAATCAGGCGCAATGAGAAGCAAAATCGATAGATATAATAGAGAAGCAAAACCAAAAACAAACAAAAATATTAGGTGCAATCGATTTCACAATCGTTTTCAACTAGGGTTCCTTTCTAAAAAGCAAAATCGATAGATATAGTGAAGAAGTAGTTACCGATTTGAAGCTCGCAATCGATTTGAAGCTCGCAATCGTTACCGATTTGAAGCTCGCAATCGATAGATAAGCGTGTGTTTTACCCCTGAGTGTCTTTTTTCTGGCTTAATGTGGACAAGGGCTATTTTTGGTTTGTGCGAATAAGCCCATTTCTGTGCGAATAAACCCCAGTATACACACCATTTTGGATGTGCGAAAAGCCCATTTATTGATTAAGTGCCTTAAGCCACAAGTAAACACACCCTAAGTCGAATATCACTATGGTAACCATGCTTTGAGTGATTTACTCGTCAACATCTTAATGTGGCTTACTTAGGGGTTGTTTGTTTTTAATAAAAAACTCTTAATGTCCTCTTAAGTTTGAATTGGTCAGACATAAGAGGATTCAGTGTGTTTGTTTTTTTTTTCCAATTAAGAGCTTAAAAGCTCTTATTAAGTCTGAAAATTTAAGTGGTTGAGAAACCTCTTATTACCTCTTATTTCAAATCGTCGCCTACCTACTCCGATCTCTTTACGCTCGATTTCTCTGGATCAACTCTTCTGTCTCGATCTCTCATCTCTCAACTCTGTCAACTGTCGATCCATATCAACCCTCGATCTCTCATCTTCAAACTTCAGATTTCAGACGCAAAAAACAAAACAGTCTGATTGATTCAGATTTCAGACTTCAGCACCACCTCTTAAAAATCAGAAGTGAATTCAGACTTCAGACATCAGCACCTCTTAAAAAACAAACTCCACCTTAGTGTTCTGCCATCTGATTGAATCAGGTCTCCCCCATTTCGCAAGATGTATTAATTATATCCTACCTATTGATTAAAAAAACAATGATTTGAAGTGGACTTTAGTCCTCCATTTCTCACTATTCTCATTTTTAAGAAAGTAAACATTATATTTGTCAAATGATTAAATTTTGTGCTTTCTATATTTCTATAGATGGTTTGAGCTCACTGAACGATAACCTAACACTTCTTCTTAAATGACATGTTTTAGCGGGCTTAGCCAGGAGGAGTTCAAAGGGAAATGATCTAGAGCTATGGTGCGCCATTAGAGGAAGAACGGGCTAGCATTTTTGGAGAGTTCACACTTTTGAAGATAACAACTTTGATGGTTGATGTAATCCTCGGCTTAAATCTAGTACTACTAGGATTAGATAGAAGTGTTTAGTTCTCTGATACAAAACCTTATCCTTGCATTGTTTTGTAAACTTTGATGCCATTCGGGTAAACACTTTCATTTTGCGAATTTGATCTGGTTTTCACCGAAATTCAGATTAATTGCTATTTTCAAAATTTAGAGGTGTTATACATAGTTATATATGATAAAAACTAAGCTTATTAAACTAGATAATAGTGAAAAAGTATTTGAAGGACAGAAGTTTTGTCATTTTTATAGAATATATATATATATATATATATACTAGAAGCGTACTCGCGCAATGCAGCGAGATACATCGTGTTTTTAATATTTCATTTTATTCTTTATCTCAGTCGATGTTATAATATGGCTTTATGTGATTTTGAGAAAGCGATGATGTTTTTATTTTTGAATAAAATAT
>NC_037529.1:65701992-65703122 GCF_001531365.2 Cynara cardunculus var. scolymus
ATGAAATCGGATAGGGATGAAATTGTTTAGGGATGAACGGTTTTAAGAGTTTTAAGAGTTTAAGAGTTTTTAAGAGTTTTAGCCAAATGCTTTATAATATAGTATAGATATATAACTAAAAGTCAAAAACAACAAGTTATGGAACTGCTTAAAGTTATTCAAACATTAGCTGACGTAAATTTAAAAACACCTTCTTGATTTTCAATGTGTTTTTGGTTTTCATTAAAAAAAGTGTGAGAACTGAGGTCGATATGGTTTCATATATGAACAATTTGACATACTTTCTGATAATATAAAAGATATTCCATCTAATTATTAATTTGTAATTTATAAATTAATGAAAGTACTTGAAAAATAATTTAAATATCATAATATAACGAAATAGTAAAATACTTTGTTTTTTATTGATAATTATGTATTTGCTTATTTAAAATAAAGTTTATTAAAATAAAATCTATTAAAATAAAATAAAATAAAAACTTAAAAAACAAATAAAATATTTGATAATTATTAATTTTTAGATTTATTAAGATAACATAAAATGGTAGAAAAGAATTAGACAAAAACCCAAGGTCATACTCAAATACATGATTCTTTTACAAAGTTTTAGAAATATTTTTTTAGGACTAAATTCATTAAATAACAACCTATTTTAATAAAAAAAAATTATTGTAGTATTATATTTTTAGTTTTTATTATTATAACAATTTATATTTAAATTATTTTTTATTAAAGCATTGTATTTTGAAAAAATCTACCTAATACAACAATTGATAACTTATTACCTTTTCTATCGGTTAACTCCCACTTTTCTTTGTTTACATAACTTAAAAGAGGTGATATGAATGACACGTCATTCCGATTATGTGACATTAATAAAAAAAACATCTCTTTTGATTTTTTTTTTTAATAATTGTCTCACTTTTTCTCCCGATTATTTATATCCCATCCGGTTTATGTTTTTCAACACTCTCTCAAATTAAAAATTCACTCTTACTAAATTATATGCAAATTAAAAATTCTAAAGTAACCTTTTTTTAACAAATATAATATATTTTTTCGAAATAAATATTTTATTTGTAAGAAAAAGTAACACTTCTTATTTAATTTTTCTTATTCAAAAAATACAT
>NC_037529.1:65703452-65732234 GCF_001531365.2 Cynara cardunculus var. scolymus
TTCATAAATAATTTCAATTTATTTAATTAATATACTATATTTATTAACCAATATGTAAAGTTAAATGTTTTGAAAGTAGAATGTTGTAATAAAAAATGTCATGTAAACAATATGTTATACGTAGACAGTTTATGTGGACAATACTTTGACATAAAAACCTAGTATTGCTATAATATGTAGATTTTTTAAAATCAAATGTTTTAATAAAAAATAATTTAAAATTACATTGATCTAATATATATACTTTAATAAAATTTAATTAAATAACTTAGTGGAAATTGAAAGAAACACAGGCATTCATGAATGGGACATGATTCGGCCGGTCAAGGTGGGCCGGTAAGAGTAAAGCAAAAAGACAAAAATAGCCCTGGCATCTTCTTAGTCTATCACCTAATACATTAAAAATTTGTCGGAGATATAGGGGTTTGAAATGGAAGAATAAATGGGGTTTGATAGATCCCGGAAACATAACACTGAAACCGAATCTTTTTTCCAATTTTCACGACATTTAATTTAATTCTTATAAATAACATAAAAAATCTTTACTTTAAATTGGATTCTTAATTCTCATTTACCTTATCATGTAACACTATCTACGATCAAACTAGATTGTTGATAATTGTATTCAACTCAATAAATGATTACTTGTTAAGAGTATTTTCTCTCACTTAGCAGGTGAGACACTGAGTCCTTGATATACCTCTTATTTGGTAAGATTTTCGGTCCTTACCAAGCTCAATCGGTAAGGTAAGTGATATCGATAAAAGCTTACTCAGTAGATATTTAGCAAATGGCTGCTTAATTTGAAACTTTTGGTTTGATTCGATATGTAATGTCTTCGAATTAGTCATTAATGGTTGGCTTCATTGGTACCCTTTCGGTATGCGTTTGTGAACACTTACATCAATAGTGGCTTTCCATCTTAAAAGCCTTCCTTCTTGCTTGCTTGCGAGAAGGCTTTCTTGCGTTCTTGCTTAGCTTATTTCAAAGGGGAGACAGTGGACCAATAAGCTAGTTGTCCCAACCAAGATAGGCCGGAGCTAGCCTCTTATCTTAAAGGCTACGTACTGATTTTCTCCTTGAGGAGCAAGGAAGATCAGAGGTCGCACCCGAAAACTATCAACTAAACTTTCTTGGGTCTTAGTCCGTTAAGGAAGTTGCCTAGAGCTATTAACTAGATTGAAAATGGAATAACGACCAGTCTTCCTAGCGATGTACAATTSTTTTGGTATATGAAATCTCGACGTCTAGGTCAATTCAATATCGAACAAAAAGGTAGCAATTCTTATGGCACAATCTTTTGGTATATGCAATTGAGAAGTCAGTAAGATATATGTAATTGTTAATTAAAATACTAATAACCCTCAATGATGGCAATTACTAGCTACAAAATTCAAAAAAAAACCAAGAACACACATGTATGGATGTCATCTTGCTTTTATAAACTTGTTTTTATAAACTTGCACAAAATAACCATATATTTCAAAAAGTTACATTTGCAAAAACCCTTTTTACTATTTTTACAAAGAAAGAGATCACGAAACCCGCACGATTTATTCATATTATTAACTATCATCGTACTTCACATCGTACAAAGATTATTCTACTAGCCATATGTATAAGATACAAACATGCAAACATCATGCATGGATGATTCTGTGTTCTCTAAGATATGACATGCATATATCTATAGCCATACATGGTTTGCAACATCTCAAGGAGTTGCTTCATGTTCGTTGAAGGCGATTGCCTCAGTGAGGGAGTGGCAACAATAACTACAGCCTCCACGACTGTAATATCTACCACAACACCCATATCTACAACCCCCTCCCCAACCACCACGACCATGACCACGCCAACCCCAACCGCCACCACCAGGTCCTCCGTTGTATCCACCCCAACCACCACCACCACCAGGTCCTCCCCATCCACCACCACCGAATCCACCCCAACCGCCTCCACCACCACCATATCCATTGGTCACATGATATTCTTCTGGAGCTTTGTTCTCTGCGTCCATGAAAACATCATTAGAAGCTATGAACATACATGGTCTTTCCAATAGATGATAAAAACGATCCAACGGAGAATTCATAATTAAACTCACCATTGTTTTCATTTTCTGATGTTTCGACTTGTGCAGTCGATGAGACCAGAAGAAGAAGGCCATACAGAACACATAGAACTACAAACGATTTGATCTTCATATTTCAACTGGGATCGATATAGTTTGTTAAGAAGTAGGGTCAGCAGCTAGCCATTTATATAGGGCTAAGAAGTAGGCAGTATGCATGCTTGAGAAAAGATGGTTGGCTGCCATGCATTTACTCCGGTGTATGGTTGGGAGTTCAATTCAAAGGGTTTTGGAATTTCCATAACAAATTCAAACTTCAATCCAAATTTTTGAAAATTCCACTATCTAAAGATAGTACAAGTTGCTTCAATTCGTCCTCATCTATTCCAAACCCATCACAGACATGCACCTTGCCTCACGGAGGAAAGAAGATATTTTTTTTATTAACCTAAATATCCAACCCGCAATGAGAGCCGACTAATTTCAAGGCGATCACCTGTTTTGCAGATAGCTGGAGTCACCGCATTTAAACCTCCGTGGCCACAAAATGATTTTTATTCCTCTTTGGATTTGAATAACTTATATTTCATATGGGCGATGCAATTTTTTTAAAAATTTTCCCACTATATCGCAAATTTTTTATGGTGACACGAGATCCCAACACTAACAAAATTGGGTTATAGAAGTCAAAATTGTCTGAATGTTATAATAGATTGTTTTATATGTTAAATTTTAAATATATTGGATTTTAAACTGTTTCGCTTTCGATCTCTTGATTCTTTAATCTTGGTGTAAATCCCAACACTCTCGGTCTCGGTCTCGATCTCTTGATTCTTTAATCTTGGTGTAAATTGAACACATTTGTGGAGTCGTTTAAATATGTTGGATTTTAAATATATTGGATTTTAAACTGTCATACAATTTTTTTTCATCGATAGACTGTAATCGGAACCATAACTCTTATTTATTCAAATTGTATTAATATGTAAAGAACAAGTGTAACTTATATCATCCTTAAATCTTCTCTAATAAAACCAGAGAAACTTCAAATTCGTTAAAATTCACGGCTCCCACCGCATTGCGCGGGTACACAACTAGTATAACCTTAAATGAGATTTTAATTAAATCTATGACTTTCTCGTGAGTGTATAAACCCATTTTTTCTTATATAGTCAGGAAGTCAAGAATTTAAATTAAAAACTCATTTAAGGTCATTTACCTAAATGACTCCAAGCTTTGGTTATGTCTTATTTTTCGTACAATACACACCCTAATTAAATTAGAGAGATTTTACGTTTCTCAAGATGAAGATTTTAAACGTAAGTTTCATAAAATAAGAACCGAAACAAAATACATTCAATTTTGATGCAATCTAAAGCTGTATCGTTAAACATTTATTTATTTTATTGTCAAATATAATAAATTAGGATTGAGTTAAGAACACAAAAGGAAACATATATACCAAGTAAATATAATTATCTATACTATCTTATTAAGCAAATTTAGCAAAAGTCTTAAAGTCTTAAAATTCAAAATGACCAAAATACTTTTATCTATCTATACTACCTTTAACAAAAATCTTAAAAACAACTTAAAATGCATAAGGTATAACCTTTAGATGCATAAAGTCTTAAAAACCAATATTAATGCAGAGAGTACTACAAAAATATGCATAAATTACTTCCGGCTCCCAAAGACAGTGAATTCCTTTCTMCCAGGCAACGATTCTTCTCCCAAGGTAACGATTCACATTCTTGATCACTTTATCAATATTCGTTCTATCAATCTCACTTGAATCGTTCCTCCTCTGGAATCGACTGGAATCGCTCCATTTTAGGYAGCGATTCACTGATTATCAAGGTTAGTTCTCCATTCGTTCTATCGGTATGTACTTCTCTATCAATCTCCACTTCTCTACTCTTAATCAATCGCACATTTACTTGAATCGCTCCTTTTCTGGAATTGAGGTAATTCACCCCTCTACTTGAATCGCTTCCTTTTTACATCCATGTTGTGTACTTCATCCCTTGTCCCTTTGTAGTTAGGGTTAGGGTTCTTTATAACTATCATTGTTTGGTTTTATAATTTTTCCTACATAAAACCACACTAATCTATTTTTTGGTTTGATAATAGTAACTCCTAATTTCTGGTTAGATTGCATATATGCTTACTTTTGGTGTAATTAGTTATCGAAGGCAAGACGCTCTATCGGCTTAGCTTATCGCTCTACCTTGCAGCAACCAAGCTCCGACACTACTTCCTTTCCACACATAGAAAAGTCAAGACCAGGCTCCCTAATGGAATGTTTAACCATGCATTTGCGGACATAAACTCTTCATTGGTAGCCCATAGCCCCTTGGACAACTGATTAAAACCATTGTATTATTGTATCAGGTTTGAAAACTCTTCTTCTATGGCTTTTGTTAGTTGATTTTTGGTTTTTTGCACGTTTTTTCTTAGGATTTTTCGTTTCTGCTGTCAAAGAGGAAACATGAATCACTTTATCAACTATGTGATTTTTCATAGTTCTTATAGTAAGAAACAACATTATATACTAATGGTATGATTTAACTCAAGCAACACTCACCCCACCAATCAACATTTAAGTCCAAATAACAATATTCTTGCTTTAATGTTCAATTTCAACTTCATCCAGTGTCAGAAAGCAAGCAAGTTTCAGTCACCGAAGAATTATACAACAGATTACCAATTTCAATGACCTCATAATGTTTAACATTTCGATTGACATCTAATGTAACCAACATTGTTGTCCAAATAACCAAGAGTTCAGTTTCACTATTTACAACATTGACAACTAAAATTGTCGCGAAGGAGATTATAATATTTAGAACCCCTTTTCCCCAAATTAGAAGTAGGGTATGTAAGGCTTATGATGGCATATGCTCATGATGGCATATGCTCATGGATATTACCACTTCTTTAAGACAAATGGTTGCCCGAGCAAGAAGAGCAGTAGGCTCACAATCATTTGTTGCATCTAAGATGTAATTTCTAATAGACACTTTGTAGGATATCAATTGCATTGCAATAACAGTTAATTGGCCTGATGGGACTGTTCTGGAATTTTATTTTGATTTTGTTATGTTATAGATAACAATATGCTTCTTGTAATCTAATAATTACATGCATAAAACCACACTAATCTATTTTTTGGTTAGTGTTCTTTATAACCATCATTTTTTGGTTTTATAATTGTTCATTTCGTTGTTTTATTGACCTTTAATCATTCCTAAGGGTTAGGTTCTTTATAACCACCATTTTTTGGTTTTATAATTGTTCATGCATAAAACCACACTAATCTATTTTTTGATTTGATAACAGTAACTCCTAATTTCTGGTTAGATTGCATATTCGCTTGCTTTTGGTGCAATTTGTGCATCCATAGACATAAACTCTTCATTGGTAGCCCGTAACCACTTGGACAACTGATTAGAACCACTGTACTGTTGTATCAGGTTTGAAACTTCTACTTCTATGGCTTTTGTTAGTTGGTTATCAATTTATGTTAGTAAAAATTTTATAGGATTGCTTTGCTATTTTGAGCTATTAATTTTTCGTTTATAGATCTCAAAATCTTTATATATATTTATTATTCTAGGATGGTGTCTGCTTTAGATGTTCCTACATGATCATGTTATGGTTTCAGCAGTTGCTGCTTTGTATCGGCCTTTTGTTTTGATCAGATTAAGGTGGTTGGATTTGAGTAAGTTCAGAACCACATGATCATGTCTATTTTGATTTAAACCATTGTACTCTCTCTGGTTCATAGTCATATATGAGTTTTCCTGCTAATTTTCATTTCCTTTGTTTCAAGAAATAAGGATCTCTGAGTTTATGACATGGTGTAGAGCTTTATTAAGAAGCTTGAGGCTCGAGTTTGTTTGTTGATTTATTATCTTTGTTGACCTACAATCACACAATTGAATATGGGTGTTCTTTCCATGTAGGTGATAATATCATTTGTGGGATCAAGGTAATTTAACTTTTTTTCTTAAAGTAAGTCTTAGAAACAAGTTTCATTTCTTATGTTTTCCACATGGTTAGAACATTGATTTAGCATGTTATCGGTATTCTTTGTATGTTATGGTTTATTGCTGTTTTTACACTTTGGTTGTTAGAGTTGTGGGTTTGTTGTTTGTTTGGCCAGTTCAAATCTGCTTTCAGGGTTAGGCTCTCTTCTTTACCTTATTTGGACATACCATTGATTTGGAGCGATTAGCCTGATGATTCTGAATCCAGACCTTATGCACCTGACACATACTTCTTTGGGTATCCTATCCTATTGATGATTCTGAATCCAGACCTTTTCACTTTGTTGTTCTTTATATCTATTTTACCTTTCAAGCATTTTGTAGAAATTGGACGATCTGCTCATTGGGGTAGAGGTCTGGTTTGCTTGCATCGCCCGACCAAACTTGCTAGGGTTAGAATTGTTACTGTTACATCGTGTTTTACAATTTCATTTTACCATTCTTTGATTAGGACATGAAGATTTTGGGATTAGGTACTCGTAGCTTGAAAACATGATTGTTAAAACACGGAGCCGTTCTCCCAATCTTTTTATTTATGTTAATTAATGCAACTTATCAATTTTTAAGCCTTCATAAGGATGTTGAGGTTAAGGGGTTGTTTACCAAATACTTACCCGGTTAAGCGCTTTCTAAGTCACATTATCTTACCAGATGAATATGGTAAGAGCCTTTTTACCAAACCCTTACCCGGTTATTTTTGCATCTACAATTGTTATTTTTGCATCTACTATTGCAATCTTTATAACTACTTCTTTCTACCCCCTGTGTGGAGCTTCTGGCTACGCAGCCTTTGAAGATTTGACTCCTGGGAATATCTTGACTAGTTTCGGAGTTTAAGAACCTTACTGGCTCGTAGACTTTGGTAATGCGTGCACTGTTCTCCACTTAGTTGGAGGGTATCAGGTATTGCATGACCTTGGTTTTACTCGTTTAAAACTCTTAATCTCCATGCTTATTGATCCTTAATCCTTATCAATTTCATCATATACATGTTGTTAGATATATAGTTAGACATTATTTGCAATTGCGGAATGATGGTATGCAGAAAAGTTCCCAGAAAGCGCGTTAACAAGTGATATCGGGAATTTGAAAGTGTTGATATTGCCCAAGTTTAGAGTGAATCCTCTTAGGTTATGTTTTAGAAGTACATATGTGATATTGACCATTGGAGTAGGGATGGCTATTCCCTTACTTCAATGAAGTCTTGGCTTTTTCAGGATCAATCATCTTATGGCCCTTGACTATATATTTCCCAGTGGAAATGTATATTGTGCAGCAGAACAGGTTGATTGTTCTACAGGTTTACAGCACTTTTTGCCTGCTTGTAACCATTTTTACATTGGCTGGTTCCATTGAAGGACTTATTCCCAAAAGATTTGGCTTAGTAAAGTACTTTTATCTTTAAACCTGGTTTGTATGCCATATGCACACACTATCCATGGATTGGTGGATTAAGATAGAAAGTCAGATTCAATCATAGCCTTTTAAAATTGAGTTTGTTTTTTGCCCTTGTTATTATTGTATGATATTAAACCTATTCCAATATTAATATTAGTATTTTTAATATTTTAAAGGGGAAATTACATTAATTTATAATGAATTTTGTTTTGATTTTTATTGTAAAAAAATATCATTCCCCCAAGTACCAAAAATACATTTGGCATGCAAAGCAGGTTTAAATTGTAAACACCTAACACGCATATTCTAAAAACGTACATAAACATGCATAATGGGTCAAATTAGAAGTTGTAAAAGTCGGGTTTAAATTACAGGTTGTATGAATTTATACTATCTTATAAATCAGATTTGTCAAAAGTCTTAAAAATAATTTTTAATGCACAAAGTCTTATATAAAAGTCTTAAAAACAACTTATAATGCATTAAGTACTACTACTTTATGCATTTAGTCTTAAAATCTTTTAATCTACAACTAAAATAACATATAATACAAGTTATCAATGCACATTATTACTTTTTTTCATGTTTCCAAGATACTTTTGACATCTTTAACTTATGTCTTCACTCTCTCATACCTCTATGTCTTCTCTTCATCCTCCAATGTGAGATTCAAAATGATATTCACCATGCGTTATTCATTCATCTTCCATTTAATTGCTCTAGAACTCTCGGTCTCGCTTTCAATCTCTTGATTCTTTGCTCTTGGTGTAAATCGAATACATTTGTGGAGTCGTTTAAATATGTTGAATTTTAAATATATTGGATTATAAACTGTCATACAATTTTTTTCATCGATAGACTGTAATTTGAACCATAACTCTTATTTATTCAATTTGTATTAATATGTAAGATCAAGCGTAACTTATATCATCGTTAAATCTTCTCTAATAAAACCAGTGAAACTTCAAAATCTTTAAAATTCACGGCTCCCGCCGCATTGCGCGGGTAGACAACTAGTAGTAAATTCATACATTACTATTAATTACATAAAATTTGAGAACATTTGAATTTAGTTTTTTAATTATTGAATATTTAGTATTTGTAATATCTCCTTTATCACAATTTTACATTAATTAGTGATTAGACAAATATAATATGTCTAGAGGAAAATGAAAAAGCACAGGAGGCCATTCACTAGATTTCGGTTGATTCAGAAGTTGTGGGCTCAAGTTAAAATGTCTATGTATCTATCTATATTTTATGTATGCAGAAGAAAAATAATTAGTTTTGTAATTTTTATAAATAGACAACAAATGAGTTCATATATGAACCCATGTGATACACTTATGAACTATATGTTCATATGTAAACCCGTTAATTAGTTCACATGTGAACTATTTAACAGGTTCATATATGAACACACATGTTCATATATGAATCAGTTAATTGATTCATATGTGAATCATATAGATTTATATATGTGATTCATACGGGTTCATATGTGAATCAGTTAAAATAGTTCATATGTAAGTTACACGAGTTCACATATCAACATATAGTTCAGATGTGAATTAATAGGTTCATATATGACCCTGTATTTGTAAAAGTTACGAAATTGACTTTTCTATTTAATTTTTGTATAAACGTAATTTTTGATAAGTTAAAGCCGTACGTAATTATTGACCAATCAAAAAGCCGATCTCAACCGTATTAAAGACTAGAATGACTTCTTTAATTACTTATCAATTATTTAACACTAAGGAAGCATGTTTTTTGACACCATTAATTTTTGGATAGAAATGGTACCTCATCTTTACCTCTAACTAAAGATCATGGATTTGATTACCAAGGAATATTATAGCACTATTTAGAAACTTTAATTAATCCAAAAATTATTTATTTTATAAGTAATTATGATGAATATTATCCATTATAAATGTCTCTTACAACATTAATTCGTTATCAATATTTTATCATGTTATTCATCATGAATGCTTACAAAAAAGATGGTTTCGATGGCTTTAAGATATTTAAGGTTTTCAAATGAACCTCCCTCTATGACACGTACTGTTCGTCAATTTAATACTATATATCAAAACAAATATAATTAGGATTGTAAAGAATAGAACGTTCAACGAATCGTTCGTGAACTGTTCAGTGGGAAGTTCTTTTATTTAATAAATGAACGAACATTAATTTTTTTTTGTTCATTCGTTTAATTAAACGAACGAACATTAACAAGAGTCTCATTCGTTCATTTATGTTCGTTTATATATTAAATTTTTTATTTATTTAGTTTGAATTCAAATAATATTTATTTTAGTTTTAACTTTTTAGAATATTTAGATTTAAATTTTATCATCATTTTGTCTTATTTTGAAATTTTTACCTTTTCATCGTCTATGCTCGTTTAATATCATTTATGTTCGTTTATTTTTGTTTAGCCCGTTCGTTCATGTTCGTTCGTTTACGTTCGATTTGCATGTTAACAAACGAGCATAAACGAACACGGACACACCCGATTTCTAAACAAACGAACACAAACACAAAGATTTTATTCCGTTTACCATTCATGTTCAGCTTCTGCTTTTCAATCGTTGTGCCATGGGATGGTATGTAAAACTTCAACAGCTTACAAGCAAAAGAAAAAGAAAAAAAAAAGAGTATGCAATATTGATAAATTGAGACGATAATGACGAACAGAACACCAAAAATGGTGGTCACCAAAACACTTGATGAAGTCTTCAGTTCCCATGCATATGTGTCATTCAATCTAGACACCTGCCACTACGTCATCAATACACCTAACTCTCAATTGCACACTCATTCTTTTCAGGAACTAATCCAAATATTCAATACTTTGACTCTCAAGTTACCATTTTTGAATCATGTCTCGTCGTTACTACTATATACCACCTTTTATACTGAGAAAATCATCGGAATACGTTAATGGATAAGTGACACCATGCATTAAGTTTTGTATAAATAGAGGGCCAAGGAAAATGCACCATCTTCATAGCAATCAACGTACGTACTCGTTTTGAATCTACTAAAATGAAGATCAACTCGTGCTTGCTTTTTGCACTTCTTCTTCTTCTTGTTTCATGCACTTTGGCTGTGGAGACATCGCAGCAGGAGACAACCACTGAGCAGAGTCTCTCTATCATATCTTCTATGATCTTCCATTTCTAATAATCATTTTTAATAACATTATAAGTTGACACGATTTTAATTGTCCATTGCAGAACCCGAAGAAGCTGCTTATGGTGGAGGTGGTGGATGGGGATGTCGCCATGGATGCTGTTATCATGGATATAGAGGAGGTTGTGCAAGATGTTGCTCCTCGCCAGAAGAGGCCAAGGCCTTTGCGGAAAGACAAGCTCACCCTCAAAAACCCTAATAAGTAAATTCGCATGCAGTTGCAGTAGCTAGCTGCGATAACAAATCCATGTATTTGGTATATATTCACTAAATAAATAAAACAATACATGGTGTTGTAATAGAGCTATAAATAAGAGTTTAATGTGGAAAATAGGATCTTTTTCCACCTTTTGGAGTATATTTTGCGACATCCAACTGTTCAATGTATGTGCTATCTTTCTATTTTTGGCAGTATATGATTAATTCGTTTCTTAGATGTCATGAATTGATGAGTCATAAAGGAAATCTGTAACCGCTCTCCCTTCCCAAGAAGCTTCGACTGAAACAAGACAAAAAAGATGAAAGGGTTTCGAATGCAGACATCGACATCAGGCCATGTGCATAGGCCTATATCAAGGGTTTCCAACAGCTCTTTGTTCGAACCTTCCGTTGGTTGTAAACATTACATGCATGATGATGATGATGCAACAAACTACAAAAGCAATTGGATTTTCGATTTCTGGATTCTTTTAATTAGCAAGTAGGAACACACAATCACATACTATTAGTTTCAAGACTGATACAAGATATATAGTTGAGGAAATAGAAGATAGGAGATAGTACATAGAACATTCCAAAAGCCCTTTAAATGGAGAAAAATGAAGTGTTTTGGAGTTCTTAATTATAGCTTTTTTTTCCCTTTCTAATAACCTCTCCAAACCTTTCTTTTAACATAAAAAATAATAAGGGTTGCTAAACACACCCTATCTTACTCATTCCTATGATCCTCCTATCTATTCTCTCAAAGGGTTGCTAAACATTCCTATGATACAATTTTAAGGTGGTGTTTGATTGGTTTGAGCTTGGCTTTAAAGATCAAAAGTATCAGGAGGTCTCACGTATAAATCCAAGGAGGAATAAAAATGCCCTTGTGGCCACGGAGGTTCAAATGCGGTGACTCAGTACTATCTGCAAAGCAGGTGGTCATCTTAGAATTAGTCGGCTCAAATAACAGATTAGATATGATCAGGTTAATGAAAAAAAACCATTCCTATGATACTTGTTTCGTGTGCATCTATTCTCTCACAAACAATGACTTGATCAAATAATTCAACCCAATGAATCAACCCTATCACTAGAGTTATATATAATATTTTTGTATATGCATGCTTCAAAGTTACGCTACAACAAAACTGAGTTTATATAGGACACCCTCAATCTCTAAATGTCTCAATAGATCATTTTATAGGACTTAATTTATAGGAACAAAATATAAAGCGTCTTATCTAAAGGTGTTGTAATAAGTTTATATGACGCTTTTAGGCGTCTTAACAAGTTTTTTAGAACATTTTTAATACAAAGTGTCGCATTAAAGTGTCCTATAAATTCAATTTTTATAGGACATTTGTTTTTATATGATAGTTTTTCAAATAATGTCATGTAAAGTTGTTAATGAGACGTTTTATATTAAAAGTGTTCTAAAAAACTTATTACGACATCAAAAAAAAGTCATATAAACTTATTATAACACCTTTAGATATGACACTTTATTTTTTTGGTCCTATAAACTAAGTCTTATAAAGAGGTATATTAAGACGCTTTATTTTTTTGGTCCTATAAACTAAGTCTTATAAAGAAGTATATTAAGACGCTTAAAAATTGAGAGTGTCCTACAAACCCGATTTTATTGTAATGTTATCAATTACGTTATATAAAAATCACTTGTCCTGAATTTCTCTATTTCCTTCATATTCTAATGAAGAGAATTTTGATCTTCCACTAAGATTTACCTCTTCCCAGTTAAATTTTTTATGCAATAAACAGAATTAAACTTTTGTTACACTAATAGAGAAGAAATATAATTCTTTACACTAAAATTAGTTAATTTAACTAGTTACCAAAGTGCTTTTGGCCTAGCATTATCCATGTTAATTACTAGTAAGATCCCAGTTTTTCTGGACGTCAAGGACTTAAACCTCACTAAAAATGAACATCGTTGTAAGTATGTCATATATATGAATTTAATCATTTAAGAACTTCAAATCCATTCTAAACAACTAATTTAAGATAATTAGGGGGTGTTTTGCTTCAAGAAGCAAAATGAAATTGAAAATGACATGAAATGAGAACGTGAATGAATTTTCATTCGTGCCAAATTAACAAAGAATAAAAATTTGGTTTGAAGGGGAATGAGTCAGTTATATTATGAAACCAAACAATTTTTTATATATACTCAATCCTATTAATGACTGTTTCATACCACTAACCGAACACTTCTTAATGTTATTAATTAGATAACTATCATTATTTTAAATAAAAATTAATGTATTTTTTTAGAAAAATCCATACTTATCTCTTTCTCTCTCCTATATTTGTATTAAGATACCTATTGGAGCACCAAAGGTGAATACATTATAAACACAAAGTAAACAACTTTAATAAAATTTTATATTAGGATATCATGTTCACAAGCTATATGTTTAGATTTAGTTTGTATTCATAAAATATGTTTACATGTTATAACAGATATCGTAGATTTAGATTTAGATTATGTTCACAAACTATAATAGTATATTCAGAATGTTTGCATATGTTCACATTGTGTTCATATTGAATTATATATGTGTATGTTATGGAGAGATGTGAGATCGGAGAACATAATAGGAGAGAAAGGGAGGTTTTTAATTTATATTATTTTTTTTCAACTAATTTTTTGTTATTTAAGTTGGATCTTATAGATGTCATGAGTTACAAAGTTTTAAAGAATGGCATATATATATATATATATATATATATAGAGAGAGAGAGAGAGAGAGAGATATTTGAGATCATGTGAGACCAAAAGTTTTTTGTGAGATCCGTAAAACCAATTATCAACTCTTGGATTAAATCTACAATTTGAATATTCATAATCATAAAATTGTCACGAGACTTCTCAATAATCACAAAATTGTCACCATACAACTTTAGACCATTAGATCATTAGTTTATAAAGTTGATCAATAAACATAAATTAGTCTTACGGGTCCACGAAAAATCATTGTTCTCACATGAACTCAACCCTATATATATATATATATATATATATATATAGTAGAGCGACATGGGTTAACGTGAGAACAAAGTCAAGGCTCAACACTATAATGTACCATAACTAGAGGATTACAAATTATTTAGTAGCATGCTCTTATTACAAATTATTTAGTAACATAAATTAGTCTTAAGTATCCATTTATCATCCATATATATATATATAGAGAGAGAGAGAGAGAGAAAGAAGTAACGAAGTTCAAAGTGTTGTTGGATATTATCCTTACACCTCTTATCCTTTTCAAACGTAGATGCTCTTATTACTAACACAATTACGTACATTACATAATCCATGCTTTTATCTTTAACCCCCTCCTCATTCTTCGCCGCCTCCCCTTCCCCCACCTGATCCGCTTCCTCCACCTCCACCTCCACCTCCCTTATGCTCGCCACCATGTCCTCCACCACCTCCCTTATGCCCGCCACCACCACCTCCGCTTCCTCCTCCACCACCCTTATGGCCGCCACCACCACCTCCGCTTCCTCCGCCACCGCCTCCCTTGCCACTACCTCCGCTACCACCGCTGCCTCCACTTCCACCGCCTCCCTTGCCACCACTTCCACCCCCTCCCTTGCCTCCGCCTCCACTACCTCCACTTCCACCGCCTCCCTTGCCTCCGCCTCCGCTGCTACCGCCTCCCTTGCCACCATGGCCGCTGCTGCCACCGCTTCCACCATGCCCACCACCTCCGCCTCCACTACCACCACCGCCACCTCCGCTTCCACCTCCCTTGCCTCCGCTGCCACCACCGCTACCTCCACTTCCACCTCCCTTGCCTCCGCTACCACCACCACCGCTACCTCCGCTTCCACCTCCCTTGCCACTGCCACCACCACCACCGCTACCTCCGCTTCCACCTCCCTTGCCACTGCCACCACCACCACCGCTACCTCCACTTCCACCGCCTCCTTTGCCACCGCTTCCACCATGCCCACCGCCTCCCTTGCCACCACTGCCGCTACCTCCGCTTCCACCGCCTCCCTTGCCACCACCACCGCCACTACCACCGCTTCCACCATGCCCACCACCTCCCTTGCCACCACCACTACCACCACTTCCACCTCCTCCCTTGCCACCACCGCCACTGCCACCGTGTCCACCGCCTCCACCTCCACTGCCACCGTGTCCTCCACCACCTCCGCTACCACCACCGCCGCTGCCACCGTGTCCTCCACCACCTCCACTACCTCCGTGTCCTCCACCACCTCCACTACCACCACCGCCGCTACCCCCGCTTCCACCATGTCCTCCACTTCCTCCGCTTCCTCCACCTCCCTTGCCACCCCCTCCACTGCCACCACCCCCATGGCCGCTGCCTCCGCTACCACCACTGCCACTTCCAACTCCTATGCCAACAATATCTTCTAACGAGTCACCACCAGTTCCTACCACACCAACCTCATCACTTGGGCGTTTTTTTCTTTCATCCAGTGCTTCCCTTTCCGACTCTGAAATTCACCAATTTCACAAGTTACAATTTTATGTTTTCATCAAAAGATTTATAGGAAGGTTATCTATTGCGCATATGTAGTTAAGTTAAGGAAGACAAATACACCTTGAACGCTATCTTATTCCATTTTCTTCTCGTTTCAATTCATGCATCGTATGGATATAAAAAAAGCATGAAACTCGTTTTATAAAAACGTTAAGATGGCGTGCAAGACGCAAGAATCACTCGCAAACAACACAAAACCCGGCGTTTCTATGCTACCCAATACGTCAACCCGTTGTGCATCCCTAAAACAAAACCAAAGATGAAAGAGTTAACTCACTGGCATCAGCGGTCTCGATTGATCTCGCGGAAGAGACGACAATTCCAATAAGGAATAAAAGAGCCAACAAAACCAAACCCTTTTTCATCTTCATCTTTCTTGCTGGTGAGTGAACCTATATTTTTGTACACCTTTTCAAGGTTGATCAATGAGGCTATTCATCAGTCTTCTATTTATAATCAGATCGAACACTTCAACTGTGGTAGGCCCCTGGAAGTAATATCCCAGACCAGAAGTGACACCTATAATTTTAATGCTGATGTGTCTTATCAACAAAGTGACACCACATGCAGCTTGGTTGTGATGACTGATGAGATGCATGATCATCAAAAACTCTCTTAGGTTTCAGAACATGAAGATATTTGGCATGTCACCAGTCATATCTTTCCCAAAAATAGTAGTTGCATGTTAATAATTTTGATTCTCGGAAATCCCCAAGTTTGGCTTTTCTCTATGAATTTTGCGAAGAGCTCGTACATACGTAGGTGGATAATGTGGACCAAATTACGGATGAAGAGAGCATCAATCAAGTCTCACCTGAATGTGTGTAAAAATTTGATTATGAAGATGAGATCTCTGACCTGAAGTTGGATAACTACAAGAAACAATGCCTACAAAAAACCCGGCCTGGTTTTTTGGCCCAAGTATCGGTGACGGTTAAGGGCCAACCTTGTGTGTTGTAAACGAACAGAATGTTTCACGAACCGTTTGTAAGTCATTCGGCCGGAAGTTCGTTTATGTTCGTCTATTAATAGATGAACGAACATGCCTGAACATATTTTTTTATCCGTTTAATTAAATGAACGAAAATGAATAATGACAATGTTTATTTATTTACGTTCGTGAACGTTCAATTCGTTTATATATATATATAGAGAGAGAGAGAGAAAAAAAAAAAGAAGAGTGTTGTGTCTGGTTCAAATGTTAACCAAGTTTATTGTGTTAACTTTGTTAACCATTTTCAACCAATGACAATTCATCTTATATATAGATTCATATCCATCTTAGAATTTAATAACAAGGGTAAATATGTAATTTTCTTTTTTATATAACTCTCATATCATTAATTGAGAGTTACAAAATCATAAAGTCTCATGATTTTTGTTAATTTATTATTGAATATCCAATTATGTGAACATTTGAACATCAAAATGTGTATAAATGTATACGTTCATGTTGTGATCATATATGTTCTAGACCTCTCTCGATAAGACCATATGTGTTCGTACATGTTCAAATGGGTCGTTCATCATCTTGCATGTGGTTATATAATTGACACAGGTGTCACATGTGTTCATAACTGATTGAAAGATTTCGTATATGTCGATTTGTGTTCATAATGAAAGAACTATTGTTCACAAGCTATTCATATTGTGTTCATATGTAGACTAACTGCATTTCTCAACAGTGGCTGGCTTCTGAATGTGTTCATAATGAAGGAACTATTGTTCACGAGCTGTTCATATCGTGTTCATAATTGTTTTTTATTTCTTACCTTTCGTCTTGCAATTATTCTTATTGTGTTCATAACTGTTCATGTTGTGTTCATACATGTTCGGAGATGCTTCAAGACACTTTGGTAATAATATTTACTATTTTGGTAACTGATGGTATTAAAAGCACATGATATTTATACTACTTTATAAAGCAGATTTGATAAAAGTTTTAAAAACAATCTTAAATGCATAAGGTACTGCTTCTTTATGCATAAAGTCTTAAAAGTCTTAATTACAAATCATTTATGCATATGGTACGACTCAACAATGCTTCACCTACTACAATTCATATTTTTAAGTTTTATTTTTCCCATATTTAGTTTTGGTTGCCAATAGACATTGAAAATTTAAACCATCTACCCCTTTCAAATTTTGACCGTTTGTGTTCCCAAGATTTTCATCTTTACCATCAAAAACTCTTACCATTTCAAATTTCAAATATAAACCTCAAATTTTCATAATTCACGATTGATTTTTCCCAATCACCTCCATTGCCCCAGCTACATTCTTCCTCGCCTCCGTTGTTCCTCGTCGTCTCTCCTCCGGTCACACCGACACCCTTACAACTTCCACACGTGTTTATACTTGTATAAAAGTCTTCCTTTGGTTTTTCATTTTACTACTAGGGTTTGAGTTAGCTGCTTATTTTAAAGCTTATTATTTCGGAGCTCTGGATCTACATTTACAGTATTAACAAACCCATTTGCTTTTAAGGGTTTTTTTTATTCAATATATTCGAGATAGGTTGTGATTCGGGTTGAGTATCTTGCTTCATTGCTCCAGTCCTTGGCAAATGCTTGTATCTTGCTCCACCGTTCAAGTCATTCGGGTTGTGATTAAGGGTTTATGGATAATTGTAAAACTTACTAACACCAACATTTTGGATGGATGTATATTTGAATCTAAATTAGATATAAATGTAGTAGGCTTTGTTACATCTTTAAGAAATTTGATATCTCAAAATTGAATAATCTTAATAAGCTTTTTACATCCCGCTGCATTGTGCGGGTAGACAACTAGTTTTACATAAATATCCTTTTCCACTTAGTTCACATATATTTGTGAAATTGTAAATTTAATAAATTAAAATTTTAATATAATTAATCACAATCGTTTATTGTAAAAATCAATGGTCAAGATTAGTTCAAGTTAATACAATAAACTTGGTTAACATTTGAACCGGCCCATATATACATAGAGAGGTTCAAATGAGAAGCACTAAATGTATGAGAATTAAAGAAGTGATCATAACCCTTAGATTAAATCATTAAATTTTATTGGGTCGGTCAAGGGTAATATGGTAATTAGCAGAAAGCGTTGGCTATTGATGATCACCACACGCTCATTATCGATGCTAGCAACGGAAGTTTGGTCGGCGGTATATGATCTCGATCCCATTAACTAACGATTCTAACAAATCAAATCTGGTTTTATGGCAATTCTATCATCTATATGTTATTTACAGCTTTTATTCGGTTCATTTACAGCCTTACTTAGTCATTAACACCATACATACTTCAATTTGAAAAAATGTATGACAACCTAACGACGACATAAATTCAAAATCGTTGTATAAGCTATAATTTTTTTCTCTAATTTCATCTTTTTATAAAAACCATTGTTTTGAAGAACTTTTTATGTAATTATATATATATATATATAGCAGATGAATTAGATTCTTCTACTGCAAATCAATTAATCTGCCATGACAATTAGATTCTTTGCATGGTGCGTTGCTTAATCGAAGCATATGAAAGTTGAATGCTGTCTACAGAATATATAGCTGGACGTTGAGCAGATGAATCAGACATTGATCACAAAAGCTAGCCAAACAGTTGTTTCCATCGTGTTTACATAATGCGACGACCAGGTGTCACTAGAGTAACGTAGAAGTTCTAAGTCGTAATGCCGTGTAGCAGATGATATCAACGTGTGGCTACTACGCCTATTCACTCTCCTCCACATTGCTACGTGCTGCATGCATCCACCTCTTTAACTTTATTCTTTCCAATTTTCAAAACAAAATGCGACCCAACAAAGTTCACATCCTTATGGTTTATTATAGGGTTTTTATGAAAACTACTAGCTATTTGATTTAGCCATGGAAAAACTAGAGAAAATGCATATAGAAATAACCTTGTGATCTGTTTTGAACATGTCACAACTAAGGATGATTTGCAACGTAGAAGGGATAGAAACGCAACTAAACCATACTCCTCTTAGGCAACATTTTTCATTTGTTGCCTTAGTGACATTTTGAGGTAGTGAAAGGAAGAAAACAAAGGGCCATACACTGGCATACTGCAAAGAACAAGCCATGACCACCCGCAAGCTAAACAAAAACGAAAGTTAACCTGGAAAAAGCAAAACCAAAGAAGTTAAAGTCGAAGAAAATCAAGTGACGAAAAAGGCTACACCCCCACACCAATCCGACCAAGAAATGGAGTATGTCTTTGAGAGTTTGAATGATAATCGTTGAAGTTGAAAAAACTGATCAATTTGATGATGAGCCCTGCTAGAATGAACCACGATGTTTCGATATCTCCAAATTAAATATAGAGTAGCCCAAATTAAAAACCGATCAATTATGTGGCTAAATCTATTACCCTTTTTCAATTTTCCATGCTATGTCAAATAAAACACAAGGTTCAAGTTAGTTAAAATTAAACATTCATATACTTATTATACGATAAAATCTAATATAAAATAATTATGCAAAATTTCACCCCTAAAGAGAGTTCACTATCCTTTCAAAATTAGAGATCTACAAGAACCATGTACTTTATTTCAATTGTATGTGTTACAAGATATTTAGTTGTAATTATCACTCGTTGAGGAGAACCAAATTTTTTATGTGGTTTTCATTCTGCGGTCTTTTATAACCCAGATTTAAGTTAAGTTGCAAGGTCTTGCAACAATGCAACGTAGTTTTTGGTGTTATCATTGGAATGTACATAGGAAGGTATTTCATTTGTTCAGTTCGTGATGGTTCATTGGTTGTGGATTATGCAATTTTGCTTCAAATATGTTACTGGTAACGCTTAAATTCTTAACGGGATTGTATGTCTGTCTGAATAGAGGAGATGTGAATCCAAATGCTCAAGAGATTGGATTTCTTCTTTATTGTTGTTAAATTTAGTTTGCAAATTGTTTAGAGCACTATTATATAAGGAACTCCCTCTTCTGGTAGTCATCACTCATCAGCGAAGCTGCAGGGTGTATACTAGTTTGTGACTTCTTACGGTTTATCTAATCCATCTTTTGGTTTGAGGAAATTTTCTTCTTTAATGGCGTCAAAGACAGTAGTATATATTTAATTATCTGGTACTTTCGATTATCTGCTAGATGTATATAGTAACTTCCAATACAAATAGAAAAGAAAAAAAAGTGAACACGATTATCAACAGCAGCTAAAGATTCTATTTGTATGTGCAGACTTCCAGTTAGAACTTCTGATGCAGTCACTTGTCTTTTCTCGGATAGCTTCTCGACACTTCAAAAGATTGTGCTTATTGCTGCGTTTTTATGTCATCCTTGACTGTCATGCTGTAAAGCCTAGTTGGCTTGTGGGTATTCAAATTTCAGTTTCAATTTTTGCTCTTTCAGGCCAGCCTTTCTGATGGAGAAATTTTTGCCAAATGCTTAATTCAGGTGATGATTGGTGGACTATTTCTGCGGTATAATGCCTTCACTATATATCCTTTCCATGTCTGATTTAAGTTCTCATGCTGTTATTAGATATGACTGGCATGCAACTCAAAAGCATTGGTGATTCTTGTATACATTATTCAGGTTTTGAATATTTGCACCATACCAGGTTTATGATGACTTTTTGCATCTCTTGGTCCACAAATTCCGTGCTTTTGTTTGGTATCCCTAAGTTGTACGCGCGTAATTTACCCAGATTACTCGTCCTCCAATTTATCATTAGGGGATCAGCAATTAATGGAAATCAAGTGACCATGCTTCACTCATGTCATGTCCCTCCATTGTCTTCAGTTTATGCCATCATCCCCTACTCCACCATCCTTTTGTTCACAAACTGTCATCAACTGCCAGCCTCTTATGGTACTTCATTTTGCATGGTTACAAAACCATTCGACATTCTTTTTATATGAGTTCTGAAATACCATCGTTCATTTTCAGATACATCTTCAAGAAGAGTCCTGTCTAAGAATATCATCCTTACTAGCTGATGGAATTGTGATTAATCATGGTGATTATTTCGCTAGATTTCTCTGTGAACTCCCTTGAAGTCGATGTGAAGCAAGAACCTTGTGATGGAAGTCTGATCGAAAAGGTTCCTGGTGATACTGCTGTTAGCTTAGCAATGAAGGACCTTAAAGCTAACATTTCTAGAATCTTCCTCCATGGACATTGAGGGAATGCCTCTAGTTCAAGTTTGTTGGGGAAGATCTCTTCATGAAAGCATGGAGGAGAAGCATAGTGGTCACTTGCACTTGGATGATGTAGATAGAATATTGAAGGACTGGTTATTTTCATTGGAGGGTGCAGAAAGATCGTGGTTCTATAGTTACAGGTGATTCTTACACAGAAGAGAGGTGTTGGCACACAACTTTTAAGAATCACCTCTCTTCTTTGTAAGAATCACTTGTAACTGTAGAACCATCTTTGGTCTTACAGGTCTCACGAAAAACTCTTGGTCTCACGTGAACCTAACCCTCTATATATATATATATATGAGCTTTCTTTTGTTTATAATTTTCATGTAAATAACAATATCTAATCATTTAAAAAACCCTATAGGAAGGTATAGAGTTGGAACCACTAAAATGCTCAAACACCACCAATATAACCAAAAAACACAACAGCAGTCAACACCGTGCATATGCATACTCTAAAACAGTCCTTTGCTTTATATAAATATATTTAAGCTCTAACATAAGTACTTTATGTAGCCAAGCCATCAACCACTATACAAGCAAGCTACAAGCTATGAGGTTGCGACTGTATCCCAACGCCAAATGGTTCCGTCTTCACAGCAACTGAGTATTGTGCTGAAATTTACAAAGGTAAATGCGGTAAACAAACAGACTAGCAAAGCCAACATACGTACGACAACAACAAAAGAAGGCATTGTCACCTTCCGTCAAACGACATGGCAGTTTGCCTGATGGGAGATTTGGACTGGACATGAGATAACCTGAGACACACATCAAATCGAATCAAAATCTTTAGATATAATTCACATTAGTTAACTAATTTAAAATAAAATCATGACAGGTATTGAAAGTAGGCAGCAAACCTTGCAATGAGAGAAGGGGGGCTAGTCTGCAATTCCCATACAAATATTTTCCCTTCTCTGTTGCCTGAATTATATAAGCCTCAAGATCAACATCATCAGAAATTTTACCAACTGTCCCCCAATGGATTTCTTTAAACAAATTATAAGCAATAAACACTTTATAATACCTATAGCTGCTGTATTGTAATGGAAATCACATGAAAGCTTTATAAACCAAATGTCACACTCGGGAACCGGATATTTCTGAAGGATATCTACTGTTCCCTGAAAACAAAATTTATCCCATTTAACTTATATTATATATAATGTTTTGTGAATTAAATCTCTTCAAAGACTAATCAAGAGAAATATCAAACCTCTCCTGGAGACTGCTCTTTCATCTTTGGCTCCCACAATATGAACTCATTATCAACGCTCTGGAAAAGGGAAACAAAAATGAACTTCAATAAGGAACTAAAAATTGCTTAGGATTTTCTCCAGTGATCAGTTCTTTTTTCCTTTATTACTTCCATTTTGAACATGTACAGAACCACACAACAAATATTCTGCAACAAGTCTAATATTACCATGCGTTCCTTTTCCTGAAAGCAAAATGAACAGGAATGCTAATAATAACAAGATTATAAAATTATAAACGTCAAAAGATAATCCAAATGTGCTAAATAGTGTGTACAATCCTTGTCATGCCTTATGTGATTAATTACTTATAACCATAGCCGCAACCAGATCCCCATTCATATTTTTTCCTTTAAACAATAAACTCAATTTCCTATGGCAGCTATGCAGGTATATACTTCAAAAGAAACTTGTCTAAAACTACCTATAGGCGGTAGGGGTCGGGTTATTGATGTGAGATGGGTCCATAGTTCTAAGACAGACGAGACAGATAAGACAGAAAGGATTCATGTATATATTTCACAGAAACGTGAAATCAAAGTAGGCGATTAAGTAGCTGGAAGACACGGAAATAAGGGTATTATTTCAAAAAATGTGCCTAGACAAGATATGCCTTATTTGCAAGATGGAAAACCTGTATGAGGCAGTCATTCACCTTGGATAGTATGAAATCACCAAGCCACCTAATGCAGTCGACATAATTTGTATGGATTGAAGCAATCAATACCTGAATATGTTGAATTCAGATTAGAATAGAGACAAATGCCCCATTTAAGAAAAGCATACTACATTGATAGAAATAAAGTGAAAACAATTCTAACCGGAAATTGCACATATTTTGTAGGAAATTGTGAAGGAAGTTCCTCCCATGTAAAAGACCTCTCAACATACGTCCAAAACTCTGCAAGAAGGTCAATGCCATTCAAAGAGGATCAGCTACTTCCCTTTCACCAACATTAGATGTTCTACGACCAGTTTCTGCTTGCAATTATGCAAAGAGGAAAAGAATGGCCTCTTCTAAATTACAATGAAATTACTGATCACTCAAAATGATGCTAAAATTTTACAAGGTTGTGAGGAACAGGAAAACTATTGGCCCAACATCCTCTCAGAAGTAGGCAGACGGTTTTTTATTCATGCTAATTATATTCAATGGTAAGAAGAGCTTATTGCTCAATTAATTAGGATATCTAGCCCCCATTCACATAATAGCATTAACTGATGTTAAGTAACTTATCCATGAAAAGACTTGCAAACCCTAGATAGCTCTTTTTTCTCTTCAATGCCTCGAGGTAATCTCATGCATATACCACTCAGTGGCACCTCTTAATTTGTCGGTAAGTTTGTCTAAAAGAAAACATTTTATTGCTCTCTAACAAGATGCACATATATCTGCTCATCAATAAAACCTATTTAGTCTGTCTCGGAGAGTCAATGCGCCCAGCATATCAGCATTTCATCAACCATTTGTGTTTTTTTATCCTTACATGTCCCCTCTATAACTGTCGTTGATAATATGTTGCTTTATGATCATCGTCAAGACTGTATGATCCAATATCATCCCCATCCCAAAAATAAGTATAACTTTAATTTCCAAGTTAAAAAAAAAAATGTAGATTTAAAATTTGATACCACGACTTCTTCTGACATGTGACAGTGTTCATAAGTTTGATTTAGTTATCTAAAAGATTCTCAAAAATATGAAATTAATATCAACTTTTAAGATGGAAATCAATTTGACTTCAACAGCTGGCTTGCACATCTTTCTGGAATATGGAATGCAACAGTGAGCCAAACCATAGGTAGGAGTCAAAACATCAGTTGCACACCATAAAGTGCCATGAAGGTTCGAAAACACTAATAGCAACTGAATTTGACAGCTGATTATACCTTTCATCGACCAGATCTTTACAGTGTTATCCATACCACAACTGGCAATACGATATATGTCTGAAGGATGAAAATCCTGAAACAAACATCAACCCCATTCTACCTTGTTAATAGTGAAAAAGTGAAGAAGATTTGAAGTATCTATCTAACAAGAATGGACCATAAACTAATTAAAAACTAACCACGCTTAGCACTTCATTTCGATGACCACCAGCTCCGGCAAATATCAAAATGCATATTCCAGTTTGAACATTCCACAAGCGAACAGATTCATCCTATCCAGATTCAAGCATGTAAGGTTTTGAAAGGGTTAAAGCAAATATTAAAACTGACATGACACTTACTTTGCTTGCAGAAAGCACAAGAGAAGGTCTTAGTGCTTGTGTTCTAATTTCGTTTACCGAGTCCCCATGACCAACGAAACTCTGCACTACGTAATGATGGTTAGAGAATAGAGAAACAAGTCATGTGCATAATAAGCCTAATAACTATGACAACGAGTGGAATAGGTAACCTTGTGTATCTTCTCATTGCCAGCATCAATGACACGGATTATACCATTAATTCCTCCAGCGACTAGCAATGGTGTCCCATCAGCATCACATGCCCAGCTCACAGTGTAGAAAGACTCGTCCTTCTGATCTAGAATGCACATGGAAATCCAGGTTTTGTTCATATATGCTTATATGAATAAGATCCTCACATCAATATAGAATATCTTAGCTTACATCTTCATCAATGTAAGACTGCAATACAGCAATAACGCCACCTTCAAGGCATTGGTATACAGTAACCTAGAAACATTAGCATGATCAAATAAATAGCAAATTATCAGAAGTTTTGGATTTGTTGATTGTATTAAAGAAGATTCTTACTCGGTTACCACCAACGGTGGCAAAGACGTTGTAATAACGAGAGTCGATGAAGTTGAAAACCACAGCATAAATTGGACGTTTGCCTTCCTGTAGACGGTTGGTGACTCTGTAATCCCTCTTCTTGGAAGGGGCTAATGATCCCACCGCTGGTTCACACCCTAACGTTATCTTCGTCATTCTACACAGCCTCAACTGCTTCTACTTCTACTGCAGATAGAGCAAGCGGCAAAACCTATATTTTAGTTTTATGGATGGATTGAATGCATCCTAACTAGGCATGGGAATGGCGCAGGACCAGAATCACCGTCCCAAGCCCCCATCTATGCCCCCGTCCCCACCGAGTAATACGATCACATCCCCATCCCTGTCCCAACGGTAAACGGGATCCCAAACGGGGATTTATTACAAAACAAAAAACACGGCCCACCAGAAGGGAATTGAACAAAGAAAGTAGGATAAAAAAGATAAATCCAGATCAAAACAAAGTGCATGAACTCCACTTGCAGAAACTCAACTCAAGATAATCCAATCGAAAAATGGATAAAATGAAAATCAGATGAAAACAAGTGATTTAACCCAAGAATGTTAACAAAGTGAAGCACCTTACGACCTGCACCTTGCAGCAATCAGAAGCATCACGATGCAATTTTTTTTTTTTGAAGTATGTAATATCTATGTACGGTAAATAGAACAAATAAACTCACACACCCTCCTCCCTTTTGGTAAGGTTTGAACCCCTCTCCCAAGAGGCCAAACACTCACATACCGGACCAAAGGGCTTTCGGTAGCATCAGGATGCAATTAAGTCCAATGTGTAGCAACCATCTCAAAATCAAGGTCCATTATAATTGAATTTGGCATATTAATAATTAGTAATTTACACATTAAAATAATTTTACTTTTGAGAAACTATAATATGTGAAAACCTTCTGCTTTATAAGGTTCTGACAGAAAGAAAGTTTGAAGCAACCTTCAAAGATACTATCGTATTTAAAGATGATTAGCATAACCTCTTCAATCGGAAGTAAAATATAAAAACACTTTCTGAAATCTAAAGATGATTAGCGTAACTGCATAAGCTCTTCAACGGGAAGTAACTTTTTAACAAAATGACTTGGAGAAGAAGAAGAAGAAGAAGAAGAACACCTACGATTGATTGTTGAAGAAGAAGAGCAATTACTGTTCAAGGGTTGAGGCCTCGGCGGTGCAGGGACTGAGGTACAGGTCGATGGCGGTCGGCGGCAGATCTCGTCTCGGTATCACTCTCGTCGAAGAGCGGAACTGTAGAAGCCTCGAAGGATTTGATCGTCAGTGGCCGACCCACAATCCCAAATCTAATTAAACCTAGTTTGAATACTTTTTATATTTTTTAAAAATAAATTATTTAATATATATACCCAACAAATAAGGGGCTGTTTGGCAGTTGCTGAATGGTTTGGTGCAGAATGGTTAAGTGGTCAGAATAGTTAAGAGGGCCAGAATGGTTAAGTGCTGAATGAAATAATGTTGTTTGGTAATTGTTCTCCGAATGACAGTAAATTACCATTTTAACCCTCATTCACATTTTCTTTGAATTTGAAGTTGGATAATGTGTTAGGGCCGATTGCCAATCTGCTTCCTCGTGGCAGTTTCCGGCTCTTTGTTTTCTGTTTTCATCTCTCCATCGATCGCTCTTTCATTCAAGAACCCTAACCCTACTTCTATCGAACAATCTATTGCACGTACGAAAAGGATAATATCAACCAGGCATGGCTCCTATCGAACAATCGTCATCATCATCAGCAACGATTGGGGGGGGGGAAGAGAGCGGCTATCGTGGGGGGGGGGAGACGGCCGGCGAATGGCTGATCGACGATGGGAGGGGGGAAGACGGCGACTGGAACCGGCGATGGGAGGGGGAAGTCGTCACAACACCGTCGCGCCCTTGCCGATCGGTGTTGATTCTAGTTGCATCACTGGTGGAGGCGACCGGCGATGGAGACGGTGGAGAAGACAACCGGCGAAGCTGTGGAATGAGACGTGAAGGCGACGTGAACTCGGTGAAGGAGACGGCTGGAAGGAGAGGAGATGGGGGGAAGGGTAGTTCTGGAAAAAACAGCCTCTGAACCATTAGGCAACCCATTAGATGCAAAATGGTTAAGAGGTAATTGTCACCATTAAGAGGTTCCATTTTTTTTGCCAAACAGCCTCTACCTCTTACCGATTAAGAGGCTTCCTCTTAATGTCACTATTAAGAGGCAAACAAACAGCCCCTAAGAAAGGGTAAAGAATTTTTTTCTAAGCCTTAGGACGAGGAGAACGTGAAGGATCTCTCAGGCAGAAAGCGCGTCTCAGATGGGTTGTGGACGGGGAGGAAAATTCGAGTTTTTTTCATGGGATCGTCAATTCTAACAAAAGGAGCAACTTCATTCACGGCATTTCCTCTAATGGGGTATGGGTCACGGATCCTTCTGAAATCAAACAAGTGGCCTTCAACTTCTTCTCGGAGAGGTTTCGATCCAGGTCTGTCATTCGGCCCCCTTTTTTATGCAATAATTTTAAAAAATTATCTCCGAATCAGGTGAGCTATCTCGAATCTAGCATCTCCATGGAGGAAGTCAGGAAAGCTATTTGGGACTGTGGACCTGATAAGGCCCCTGGGCCTGACGGATTCACGTTTGAGTTCCTTCGATCTCAATGGGATGTCATCAAGGATGACTTGKACCGCGCCATCAAATACTTTGAGTCTACTGCCTCTATTGAYGATAGTTGCAATGCCTCATTCATCTCGCTTATTCCCAAATCTGAATCTYCGTGCTCTTTTTCGGATTACCGGCCMATCAGTCTGATAAACTGTTTTTACAAAATTGTTGCTAAGATCTTGGCGTCTCGTCTGAGCTTGGTCATCGACTCGGTCGTAGGGCATGAGCAATCTGCCTTCATCAAGGGAAGAAATATTTTAGAYGGACCCATTATCGTCAGCGAGGTTATATCTTGGGCCAAAAAARCTAAYCGTAAATCCTTGATATTTAAAATTGATTTTGAAAAAGCTTTCGATACTTTGTCTTGGGACTTTCTGGAGGACGTTCTAAGGCAAATGAGTTTTGGTGTTAAATGGAGAGCGTGGATCAAA
>NC_037529.1:65732354-65747117 GCF_001531365.2 Cynara cardunculus var. scolymus
AATGCCACTAATCTGATTCGGCTGCTGCGTTGCTTCCAACTATCTTCGGGGCTGAAGGTAAATATGCAGAAGAGTAATATCATGGGTGTGGGGGCTGATTACGAGGAAGTGGTATCTATCGCTAGTAGACTTCATTGCAGACCTGGGCTTTTGCCTTTTACGTACCTTGGTCTGCCGATTGGTGGACGCTCCAACAAAGCTGAATCTTGGGCACCTTTAATTGAAAAATTTAACAAAAAATTATCAGCTTGGAAATCCAAAATTCTCTCTTATGGTGGCCGGCTTGTCTTGATCAAATCCGTCTTAGGAAGTCTGGGTTTGCATTATCTCTCGCTTCTTAAGGCTCCTACCTCGATCATCAACAAACTAGAATCTATTCGCTCGAGGTTCTTTTGGGGCGATAAAGGAGGAGTGAGAAAGATTTCTTGGATCAGTTGGAGTACTACGTTGGCGGATAAAGATGYTGGCGGTYTGGGGATCGGTAGTCTTAGAGCCCTCAATCTGGCGCTTCTCGCTCGGTGGTGGTGGCGATTCAAATTGGAGCAYAATCACATTTGGAGACGGGTTATCATTGCTCTCCATGGTGATGATGGCGGCATGAACAACTTGGTCAGAAATGGYAGATTTCCGGGACTCTGGAGGAACATTTTAAAAATCCACAAGGAATACAATAGCCTCAATCTTCCTTTTGCGGACTGGTTTCAAAGAGATCAAAGCTCTAACGGGATCAATATCTCTTGGCGATGGGCTCTGACTTCTCACGGTAACTTCTCGGTCTCTTCGATGAGAGCTGCGTATGATGCTAATTCGCTTCTCCAGGTTAGTTTCAGAAATTCTTGGTGGGTCACTTGGGTTCCCTCTAAAATTAATATTCTAGCTTGGCGTCTTCTTCACAAAAGGCTTCCGACTAAAATTAATCTTGCTAAAAGAGGAGTGGTTTGTCTCTCCTCCCTTTGCCCTCTGTGCGATTGTGTGGAAGAAGACGAGGAACATCTTTTCATAGGACGCTCGATATCTCGGCAATTGCTTAAGGATTTGTGCAAATGGTGGAAAGTGGACATTGGACAGGTGAATTCTATTGATAATCTTCTTGACCGTAGCGCGGAGGTGGCTGGGAATTTTTCGTGTAAGAAGGCGTTTATTGGAGTGGTGTATGGATTCTTCTGGATTATTTGGAACTTGCGCAACCGCAAAACTTTCTATGTTCCTTCTCAGACGACGGCTACTTTTCTTGCGGGCCAGCTTCAGGCGTATTCTTTTTTCTGGTTTAAAAACAGGGTGCCGAAAGTTGTTATGGCGACTAGTTGGATAGAGTGGTGTAATTCTCTCATGTCTTGTTTTTAACCTGTACTCTCTTTTGCTAGCGTCTTGCTAGTTTCTATGCTATCTCGTCTTTGTTGCCGGTCAAAAAAAAAAAGAATTTTTTTCTAAAGAATTCGTCGTGATATATCTGATCGCTAATGCAATTATGTTTAATAAAATAACCATGTTTGAATCAAATGAGGATCTAGGCATGGCAACGGGGCGGGGATGGGGCGAATTTTGTAATCCCCGGCCTTGGCGGGTACGGATATTATCATCTCGTCCTCGGTCAAATCTCTAGCAATCTCCAGTCAAAACCCGGTGTCAAAGCTCATAAATAGTATCATTTAGTTTGATTATGGGATCCGCTTTAGCAGGGAATCCCCATCCCCATTCGGGTCGGGTCAAATCACCATCTCTATGAGGATCCCGTTCTCGGTCTTGTGAGGTATCCCTGTCTTTGATCAGGCCTAGACGGGTACACCGGAGTTTTCGACACAACGGGTTTCATTCTCATGCATAACCCTAATGCCTTTATGATTAGAGTTATAACATAAACATTCACTGTTCTTTTGCTATTTATTTCATCCCAATTTCCAAACAAATATTTGTCTTATCTAAAAAAAACCTTCTGAAACTAATAGTTAGAAAAAATCATCGCATACATCCAAATTAGAGATGCATTGCTTGTCAACCCATTTCTAGCACTCGAACCTCATGACCTTCTCAAGTCCCAATACCCAGTATTTAGTTAAAGATTGTCTCTTACATGGATTCGAAACGCTTGTTGTATAACTTTTGAAGGTACTGTTTGGGAAAAATAAGCTAGCTTATGTTTAAGGTACATGTTTGGATGTATATAAGTTAGATGGTCCGCTAAGATCTTGGTTGGTCTATTAAGATTTAAGGCATTAATCCATTTATGTTAAGATCGTTCGGCCGTTTCAGATTTTTAGTCTCCAAATGAACAACAAACAGAACAAGGCCGGTTTTGAAATAGATTTTCAGTCTCGCACCCGTTGTCCTGTCTCATGAGCTCTCCTGACATATATTTTGAAATCGAGATTTTGCCTTTCATATCTTGGTTCTCCTTCTCCATCTTGATTCTTGGCTTTAGGTAAAACCCTAAAACACTTCTTACTTTTGATTTATGATTTTGTTAGCTTATTTTGGATAAATCTGGTAAATTGATATGTATCAGTTATCATTGATAAGTTACTCATAACTTTTTTTTTTGTAAGGGTGTCCGGGCCAAAGCCCGACTAATCCCCGGCAAATTTGGAGGCTAAACATGGCCTCACTTAAATGTCGCCAACACTCCCCTCCCAGAGCTCGAACTTGGGTTCATGACTATGTCATGCCCAAGCCTTTACCACTAGGCTGAAAGGTCTTTGATATATTGATTTTTATTTTGCTATTGTTATTGCTAGAAAAAAAATGGAAATATTCTTTAAAAGAAAAGCATCAACACCTGAATCTAGCTCTGCTCGTCCGATACCTGGTGATATTGATTTGAATGATCTTCCTTTAGGATCCGGTCGATACGAAAAAAAAAATTCAGAGTATCCTCCTAATCGAAGAGATGAAATAAGGAGAAAATATTTGATTAGAGGACTTTACTAACCACATGACCATAACTTCCTAAGAAAAATTATCGTAGGTAAGGGATGGCGTTTTTGTCCGGCTTGGTTTGATCAATACGCTAATTGGTTGGAGTATAGTGTAAAAACATATAAAGCTTTTTGCTTGTTATTTTTTTTATAGATCATCACAAAAAATGTGGGAGTGATATTTTTGTGACGGAGAGCTTTAATAGTTGGAATAAAACAGAGAGATTTAGTCTTCATATCGAGGACGTTAATAGTTTTCACAATATAGCACTTAAGAAAAGTGAGGATATAATGAGACACGATGTCTTTCATAAGTGATCGGTTGTTTAATTCTAATTTATTTTCTCGTCAATCACCTATTATTAATGTGCTAAAATGGTAAAACCGAACTACATTAATGTTTTTGGCAGGTTCGAAAAATTTGGGCCGAAAAAGGGACAAAAAGAGGATTTTTGACAACTTTGCAAAACTATGGTACTTCAAGCATAATTCACTCGGCCGAGATCGAATTTAAGTGATTCAACATGATCTGGAAAGGTAGAAAACGTGCCTACAACTTTTAAGTTCTGAGTTTCTGCAGATTCGGGCTTAACCGTAGTTAAAACTGACTTCGAAGGTGAAAAAGTGTTGTTGGAGAGTAAAGAAAAAAGGGTACAAATCATGATAGCAGGGAATAAACCAGCTACTGGACATGGGCTTAGGTTAGGGCCTGATAAAAAAAACTCCACGTTTGCATATGTTTTAGCCCATGAGTTGGAATCCATGGGATGGTAGTATACGGGTGCTAAAATCGGTTCTCGGCCGGGCCCAATCGGTCCTAAGCTTTCTCATAACCGACCAATGATAGGATCGGTCAAGATACTTTATAACCGGTTATGGACCACCGGTTCCGGTCCCGGCATTAAAAATAAGATTTTTTGGATTTTTTTTTTAAAAATTAATGATATATTTTTTTAATACATTATAAATTTATAATTGGATTACTCAAATATACTTTACAAATGCGTTTTAATATAATTAAAATTACATTGTCTTATAAAATTATTTATAAAATTATTTGAATTTTTGGGCCGGGCCGGTCCATAGCCGATGAATTTTCGACTATTATTTCATTGATGGATCATCTACCGCCATAAAATCCTATTGTGTTTCTTCAAGCATCAATCGTCATTTTCCCTTTATTCTTACACAAATATCTATCATGACCATTACTACAACCACGTTATATGACGTAATTAGAACTTTTCCCATTGAGGGTTAACATTTTCTCTTGGACTATCCCATTTGATCTAATTTAGACGACCAATCTGATGTTTTAGACCACCGTCCATACGTCATCGTCACTACAGGGGTAATTAAATGGTTTCTTTACACGTCTCTCTTTGATTCTCTACAACATATAATATGAAAAGCAAATTGATTATATGTTCAGTCATCGGTTATTCGCTCCAACAACAAAATTTACGTCAAAGCATGACTTATTCACCAAATTAACTTCAAACTCATCGTTATTGTTCACCACAAGCAGTTCATGTTGGCTAAGGGATTTAACATTCATGAAACTTTATTTGTTAGTTATTTCGAATAAATCACATTTCATGATTTTAGACAATCTGGTATTGTGTATGAACTAAATGAGTTTCAGAAAAGTAGTAATTAGGAATGTTCCAACCTCCTTGGTTTTGTTGTTAACGCTTTCAACGTAATTGTTTTTCATGATGTATTATGTACGTTGTTGTTGTGAAATGCATATTTTTGAAAACAAAATGAGGCTTAGACCATATGGTCTAGTAAGGAAATACCCCGTCAATTCCACAATCTAGCATAAACCAATTAATTAAAAACATTTAAATACGTTAGTCATAAAGTATGCCCGCAAACACTACACCTCTCCCAAGAAACTAGTCACAACTATCGTCATTCAAAAACAACTCACATCCCGATAAGATCGAAATCAATATTGAAAGTGACCCACCAAATGAAATGCATTCGTGGCAATATATATATATATATATATATATATATATAATTCTCCCCTACACGGACCATCACAATCCAACGCACACGGACTTTTTTTTGTGTGTAAGTTCCTTTAGCCTAATAATCAATCATTACCACGTGTGTTAATTTCCAACAACATGCACTCAGAAACTGTATCAAAGTTAACGGTAATAATCCAAACATATCAATCTGATATAATATTGAAATACTAATCATTTGAAAACTTACCTTGATCACAACGGTACTCTAAATTCTTATCTGATAACATATCTTGATACCAAACACTTGAAACTAAATAAATGAAGCATGGGTCACAATCTAAATAAATAGACTCCACCGCAACTCTTAACAATCTCTAAGGCACGTAAACAAACCCCGAAACAACAATTGGAAAACACCTCCACGGTAAGGAGTTGTTTGTTTACTTCTTAATATTTCCATTAAGAGGCAATATCTGAATCGTTAAGAGATAAATCTTGTTTGGCAAAAAAAAAATTCTCTTAATTGTTCTAAAACACTCCGAATGATTTTGTATCTTGGATCTCCCTTAACCATTAAGAGCCCTAAATTCATTGTACACAATTACCAAACAACTTCATTTTGTATTATATCATGAGAGCCTCTTAATCATTCTACATCAAATCATTCAATAAAAACCATTCAACAATTGTCAAACAATCTCTTGGGCGATTAGTGTGTGCTCAATATTCCATAGTTAAATATATTACAAAACAAATAGTGAAATAATAGTTGGTATAGGGATATGGTTGGCTGAGTCGTATTTGTGAAGACCCTATGCTTCTTTGTAGCCAGGCCCTAAGAAAACAAAGCAATTTATTATGGCAATTGAGTCAGCACGTGGATGGACCCTTTTATTTTATTAGTCAACCCATGTGTCCCCATTATATCAAATGAATATAGGTAGTTAACGGGAATCGATTCTTGTTTACCTTTATCTTTCTTTCAATAAATTACGTAGGTCAGATATTCATGACATCTTTTCTCTATACATTTTCAAGTTTTCAGTACTGATAACAGACTGATATGATGATTTTGCCGATCACCATAAATAACAATCAACCCTCTCTCTGACAAATTGATATTGATCATTTTTTTATTATACAAAATACTGACATGATTCTCTGCTAACTAATTCATTCCCACCACAACATTAAATTCTTTCATTGGCATTGAAAACAGACGAATCAACATCCCACACCTCTCAATTTCAATTATATAATTTTCAAACATATAGGCAACAAATACTTGACTATTAGCGGTATCAACCGCTAATATGTTGTCAAGAAGCACATAATTCATATATGCACATCCAACAAATGATAGTGATACGAAAGAAAAGTTTGTACCATAATCAAATAATACTTTAGCATGTACAAAGTTAACAAGAAAAGTACATGTTACTACGTCTGGTGTTGTTTCAGTCTCACTTTTCGTCATCTGAAATGATCTACCCCGCGCCCCTCCCAGTCTCCCCTCGGTATGTTCGGTCTTCCACAAGTTCTCAGGATATTTCCTCCCATAGTCAATTGTGAAGTTCTTAATTGCGGACAATTTGGTCGGATGTGGTCGGGTGAATTGCAACAAAAACATCTTTTGGATGTTGGACAATTTCTCGGGAAATGACTCGACTCGCCTCTGGCCTTAACATTCAAAAAACATCAAATTTGATTGGCCCATTAACATAAAAAAGAAAATAAAAATTCAACTTCAACCATACTCTAAAAAAATGTCGTTCAACTAAAATGGATATACCGTTTGATTGGAGTGGTTTGACCGGCAAAAAAGTAAATATGTCAGGATGGTTGAAGGTGCTCTTAGATTATTTTCAATCTAACATTAAAAATTCTAAAAAAAAATTAATAAATGTGTTTTCATCTCCAACTCGATAAAAAAAATAGAGGTCAAGAATGTTGGTCTTTATATTTAAAGGTTAATAAAGTAAATATATATAAATATAATATTAAGTTTTTATAACTTTATATATCTATATTGATTAAAAGTTTAATATATATTAAGATGTTTATTATTATTATATAAATATAATAATATTAAAGATGATTTTAATGTTTTTTTAGTGTGCAGTTGGAGTTGATCTTTTTAATGGCTCTTAATAATACTTCCATTTTGTTTCGTTGTGTGTTACCACTTGAAAATTCTTCTGAATCGGCTTCTGAACATGTCAATACTTTGTAACGTTTACACCATTAATTTTCATTTAAACTTGCGGAAGTGTTTTCGCGACATTACCAACTCGGAAAGATTGTGTCGGGTGAGTCTATGTGTGTATACACACACATTAATGTTTAAATTAGAATCATAAAAAGGGTGAGAACGAGAGAATAGATCTCAGCTGTCGGATGAACTTACGACACAGAAAAAAAATGAGAGAATTATAACAAGAAATGGAAAACGATATAGATTTGGATTCATGCGAGACGAAAAACCTCCATTATTTTACACATATTAAGTACACACTTCTTTCTATAGAAGCCATGTCAATTATTACATGTATAAGCAACACGTACTGCAAGATTGCATGGTGAATCATCTTTTTCACACGTGACGGAAAAGATGGTTCATCCCCGATGGCTGCATCAATTCTGAGTTTGCTTGTATGCAGTTGCCTCTGCGAACGAGCTGCAACACTTGCACCCTCCATGGTAACGTCCACCACAACAACCATGCCTGCAACCACTGTATCCTCCTCCACCTCCTCCACGTCCACCACCACCACCGTTGTATCCTCCACGTCCACCACCACCACCACCGTTGTGTCCTCCCCGTCCACCACCACCGTTGTATCCTCCACCACCACCACCTCTGTTGTATCCTCCACCACCACCACCTCTGTTGTATCCTCCACCACCACCACCTCTGTTGTATCCACCACGTCCATCAATCTCACCTGCATCCATCACTTGGTGTTATATATCATGTGGTGTTATATATATATATATATATATATATATATATATATAGTCATAAATGGTTGATGAAAACAGAAGAGAAATCAAGTTTGCTTACTGTCAGGGTTGGAGGCCAAGTCTTTAGCAGCCACTTCTGAGGTAACGAGAAGAACAAGAGCAAAAGCTAGGGCAAGAAGAAGAAACGTCTTGGAAACCATTTTGAGCTGTTTGCAGAGATAGAAGTGTATGGAAGAGGGATGAGGAAACTAGTGTGTTAGGGGTTTCTATTTATAGAAGGATTTCATGCATGAGAATGAAAAGTTATGGTATAGACGATGGTCCCTGTGTGTGTTGGCATTGGTTGGCTGGTGAGGATATGGGGGCCAATTAAGCTTTCATTTTCTTTGACATCTGCAACCCATTCTTATCCTTTCCTCTAATATATCGCATAATAATTAATAATTAGCATACAAATATAACATTTTAATCATATTTTTTTAACCAATTTTTATTTGCATCGATCCAAAGACTTGTATGGATTCATGGGAAAATGAACCATCGAAATATAACATAACGACTACAGAAAGGGATAACACATTTGGCATTTATATTTAGGATTCAATAAAGTAGGTCTCTATAAATAAATAAATATATATATATATATATATAGATATATATGTATACTATACTATAAAGTATTTAAAAAAAAACTCTTAAAAACTATTTTTTATGCATAAAGTACTGTTTATTGATGCATATTACTTAAAATTCAAGATTACAATTAGATTGTGCTTAAGTACAACATATTAAAACTCTATATTTAAATTCTTGTAACTAACTGTGGATAAATATAATCAAATAAATGATAAACATCTCATTTTAAATAAAAAAAATCTAAAATATAATTAAAATAATCATTAAATTCTAACAAAATACTTAATTATTATCTTTATAAAAATTATATTATTAAACCTAATTAAGTTACTTCGTTACGTTAAATTAAATTATAATAAAAATTTTGAATTAAAAAAATAAACAAACAAGAACTTTTAAATAGTTAATTTGATACTAATATTGATATATTTTTTGCAAATTTTATATAATATTTTCAAATTTATATTTTATTCGAAAATAGAAACATTATCGCGTTTTCAAAACTACATAAAATCGTATTATATGGACATGGATAAAAAGTAAAACGAAATATTGAAATGAAAATGTGTCTCGATGTACTGCACGAGTACCCTTCTAGTATATATATATATATATATATATATATATATATATATATAGGGTTGGGTTCACGTGAGACCAGTCTGTTTTCGTGAGACCCGTGAGACCGTCTTTTTACACTTGAAATTTCACAGCGAAAACATTGTGAAGATAAAAATAATCTGAACTTTCATAGCGAAAACACTGTGAAGGTTACTTTCACAGCATTTTACTGTGAAGTTTCAAGTGTAAAAAAGTGGTCTCACGGATCTCACGAAAACAGGTTGGTCTCACATGATCCCAAGTTTATATATATATATATATATATATATATATATATAATATTAAGTTTTTATAATATTGATTAAAAGTTTAATATATTAAGATGTTTATTATTTTTATTATAATATTAAATATTGTTTTTAATATTTTTTAATGTATGGTTGAAATTGATTTTTTTAGTGTTGAATAAACTCATTATATTTAATGTTTTTAATATTATTTTTTTAATGATATAAAGACGTGGTAATCGATATACAAATTAGTGTTAGGTTAAAGTTAAAGTAATGGGATTTGGTATATAGATAGACTTAAGTCAAGCTACTCCTCTTTTTGCTGCATCCTATTATTTTTTAAAAGTAGAATATTGTTTTTTTCTTTCGGTTGTTAAAATAATTAAATTTATATTTGGATTTTTTTGGAAATTAATTAATATTTAGTTTTATTAAAAGTCTTAATTCAAAACTTCTTATTTGTATACCAGAAGGGTATTCGTGCAATGCAACGAGATACATCTCGATTTTAATATTTTTTTTATTCTTTGTCTCTGTCAATGTTATAACACGATTTTATATGGTTTTGAGAAAATGATAATGTTCTTATGTTTGAATAAAATATAAATTTGAAGATCTCATACAAATTTGAAAAAAATATCGATATTAGAATCAAATTAAACAAAATTGAGCTCATTGAAAAACTCCCACACAAATGCATTAAATGATGGATCAAGTAACGTTAACAAAAACAAAACAAAATACCCCTAAAAATTGAATCTTGTAAAGCAAAAACAAAATATTGAAGAATAAATAAATCAAATATTAAACAAGAACAAAAAATTGAAGTGTAAATAAACGAACCTTTGA
The DNA here is from genome assembly GCF_001531365.2 of Cynara cardunculus var. scolymus. Taxonomy (NCBI): domain Eukaryota; kingdom Viridiplantae; phylum Streptophyta; class Magnoliopsida; order Asterales; family Asteraceae; genus Cynara; species Cynara cardunculus. Next base: position 65,742,549 of record NC_037529.1, read on the forward strand.
AGATTTTGAATCCGTTTATATATAAAGAACAAAAACAAAAAACAATAGATTGAACAATATTGCTTTGTATATATATGTATATATATTACCATCTCTAAATTTGTTGAAATCAAAAGATATCAGGATATGAATGAAGGTTAGTGACTCATAAGGATATTGATAAATGTTAGCTTCTAATGGAAGATTAAGGTTATCTAAATCTCGCTTAGGTGTTTCAATAAGTTGTACTCAAACATTGAGAAATTGTAAATTTGAAAATTAAGTAATTAGCATTATATAGGCGTACATAATGCTTAAAAAATTGTTTTTAAGAATTTTTGACCAAATACTTTATAATATAGTATAGATATAATTTCACCTTCTATTCTAAAAATAGAATATGTTTATTAATAATATATAAATCTTAAAATACCATTTAATAATAATTTTTTTAAAATATATAATATTTATATACGACAAATACAACAAATAAACTTATATACTTTCCTCATCTTTAATAAGATTTAAACCACTAAGTCAAAGGTCTCTTTATACCTTGCTATAATAAATTAAGGTTAGCAAAATATCTAGAAAATTTATAAAATAAATTAAAAAATGGGGTATTTGAAGAATAATTAAAGGAGTGTGAATAGTATTTATTAGATTGAATAAAGGTCAAAAAGGTAGTAATTAATTGATGTCGCAACTCGTGACAAAGTACTTTGACTTATTCACCCCTGACTCTGAGGTTGCAAATATGGATTTGGTCACTCATTCTGCGTTACAATAAGCATCCACATGGATGTTATTTGTCCACCGTCATTAAATGTATCTTTACTAATAATATATACTCGCATGCATGTCCCTCAAGTTGGCTATGGGTATACATTTTGCTCTCATGCATGCAACACATACATACATATCTACATACATACATATATATATATATATATATATACATGATGATAAAGAGATAACATAAACTAGTTCTTTTTTAATTTCTAAAAACTATAATATATAATAGAGAAAACAATGCAAGAGAAACCGAGAAAGAAAGGGAGGATTGATTCAGATTTGTAAACACAATTACGACTGCCGACTTTGCAATGAAACAATAGTGAAGTGAAGTCGCTTTCAAATTTATAATGGAGTGAGTGATACGATTCTTAATTAATTTAATTGGATGAAGTTCAATTTCATATCATATTAATTAATTAATCAGTAAAAGTTGGTCTTGATTTCAACTTTTAGATTCTATAAATCTTTCTTGTTTCTTTATAAATTAATAAACTAAAAAGGCTGAATTTGATAAGCAATTCATAAAATTAATTACATTCCACTTATTTTGCTTTACTTGTAATTGTTTACGTATCTCATCAATCATAAAAACTCACAAACTAATTTAATTTTTATGTATTATTTCATGTATAAATGATGCATATAAATATTGTTGTATTTTCAAAATATATACAATAACGCGTTAAAATGATCATTTTCGTTTGAACAATAAATTAAATATTGTTAAAATAATCATACAATTTGAATTCATAATACCTTAATTACTAGAAAATGGACTTTCATAACAAATATTACCGATGGCTAGAATTTATCCATGATTTACGACGGGTTACCAACAACGTACAAACAATTTGAAGCTTCACGTGGTTTTGCCGATAATAATCAAAACCGTTGGTTATTGCATTACAAAAAATTCTTGTTTATAAGACACCAAAAGTGTTTAAGGTGTCATTTTTGAAAAAATCCTCTTATTTACTAATTATGTCTTAGGGGATAAGAAGTTAGATTAATCAGATTGGAGTGATTTTCATTTGACCGCTCCTATATATATATATATATATATATATATATATATAGTGTTGGATTTACGTGAGACCAATTGTTTTTCGTGAGACCCGTGAGACCAATTTATGTTCATTGATCAACCTTATAAGCTAATGATCTGATGGTTTAAATTGCACGGTGGCAATTTTGTAATTATTGAGAAGTCTCATGGCATTTTTGTGATTATGAATGTTGAGATTGTAGATCTAATCTAAGGGTTGAGAATTGGTCTTACGGGTCTCACCAAAAAGCCTTGGTCTCATATGATCCCAAGTCTATAGATATATATATATATATATCTATCTAACTATCTATATATATATATATATACATTATATATTTTGGGTTTAGGCTGTCCAAATTGCACTATATAATATGTTCTGAATTAATATGTTCTTGGGTTTTTTTGAAATATATATATGCATGTATTAATTCAACCTTAATCTGAGTTTCTGGACAAGAAAAAGGGTAAACAGTTGAAATTTCATTCTAAAACTCATCTTTTTTGGTCTTTTCATGCCTTATGATATGTTAAATTTGTAGTTTTTTTTATTGGTTTTGAGTGTTTATCTTAAAACYYAAGTTTTTTGGTTCTTTGCTCTTGGTGTAAATCGAACACATTTGTGGAGTCGTTTAGATATATTGGATTTTAAACTGTCATACAATTTTTTTCATCGATAGTCTGTAATTGGAACCATAACTCTTATTTATTCAAATTGTATTAATATGTAAAGACCAAGTGTAACTTATATCATCGTTAAATCTTATCTTATAAAACCAGTGGAACTTCAAAATCATTAAATTTATGGCTCCCGCTGCATTACGCGGGTACACAATTAGTATATATATATATATATATATATATATATATATATATTTATTACAACAATTTTATATATGATTCATAAGCATTTGATTTTATAAACTTAAGCAGACATTCAGACATTTTAATGTCCTATAAACCCGATTTTATTGTAGTATAGTAAAGTATTAATTTATCAAATGATTACCAATCACTTTTAAAGAATTTCATTTAAAAGAATCGGAAAACAAAATTTAGATAACCCTCCCAATCCCTCGATTATTACTGAATGATCTTCGATGAATAGTTAATTTTTGTTTTTCAATTTTCTAATACAATTTCCAACAACCGTTGGCGACTGTCGTTAAAAATTGCCTTCAGAAACCGTTTCTAATAATAGTCTTCAGTAATTTGCCGGTAAAGACTGTATTTCACTAATCCTCTGGTGATATACGTGTTGTAGGTGGTCCTCAATAAACTTAGCCATCAAAAATCCATTTATATTCGTCGAAGATTCAAGGATTGTCATTTACCGACATATTTCAGTAAAAACTAGTAGGATTATAGTGAACTATATATTCAGTCTAGCCACGAGTTTTGGTTTATTTATGATAAATTGACAACCCACCAACGTCTCCTTCATAACTCTCTTTTTGCACATCTTATTGTATGTAATAGTCATGGATAATCACAATACAAAGTCAATAACCCAACATACTTGCCATAATAAGGGCATTTTCTTCGGAATCTTTACCCGTTTTATAATCAAACATTTCTTTAAAATATTGTTTATTTGACTAAATTTGTAGGTAAGTTTTGGTTTTCACGTTTGAATTTTGGATTTAGTACTTTGTGGTATGATTATTTTCAACGAAAATGGTCCCTAGATTTCATTTGTTATAGATTTGGTCCTTGTAGTATTCACTTTTGTATGGAGGAGGAATGAGAAGTAGAAGGGGGAGGGGTTCATCGAACCGATCACCATTGCTGGAAATAAGTAGGAGACGATGGAGTTCTTTGTGTAGAAGGTGTCTAGTAGTGTTGAAGGGGGCGTGTGTGCAGGTGGTCAGTTATGATGCAGTGAAAAAAGGAGGGCGAGGGAGCGTTGATGGTTGGACTGCCGGACTTTGTAAATGCTGGCCGGTTGTCTGGTTCAGAGAGTACTTTTTTTAGATTCTATGCCAACCATGTGGAATGATTTTTGGTGGTGGTTAAGAAATATAATAAGACAAAATGGAAAAAAATGGAGGAAAAATTAATGTTAAAATGGAGATAACTATAAAAAAAGACCAAATAAAACTTAAAAGCTAACGGAAGAAATGTATGGTTGTTTGGTTTAGGAACCAAATCCAACAGAAAGTGTATACCACATAGACCAAATCTGAAACAAATAAAGTATAGGGACCATTTCATAAAAATCAGCATCTGATGATCAAATCCATAATTTACTCTAAAATATTTTAAATCCTCTAAGAAGATGTTTGGAATTACTTATTTGAAACAACTTATGTTTTTCTATAAAAGCACTTATCAACTTATTATAAGTCAGAAAAGTTTAATTTCTTCAAAAACTTCTTATCACCGGTTTGACATCAGTATAAGTTGTTTATCCAAACACTCAAAAGTGCTTATTACCGGTGTCACACCGGAATAAGTCAATAAATTATTTTTTATAAGCAATACCAAACACTCCCTAAATGAATTATGAGATTTTTTTTGTCTTTCTTGTTAAATTATTTCAACCCATCAACGTCATTGAATCCGTATTTGATATACAGGGGTATGTATGGTAAACATAAATTATTTTATAAGGTAGCTCATTTTTTAAGTTTATTTTAAAATTCTTTTAATGAGTAAAAAATAGTTTATAAATTAACTTGCTAAATCATTATTTAGAGCTTTTTGATAGTTTTCTAACCAAAACTTTTGATTAATATTAATTGTTA
>NC_037529.1:65747397-65749448 GCF_001531365.2 Cynara cardunculus var. scolymus
TTTTATAAATAATAAATTGTAATAAATGCAAAATATTTAATTTTATTATTAATTATATTTTGTGAAAATTTAATAATTAATTAAGATGTATGAGGTTGACTGGTCTTATTTTTATTCGTATTATACGTAATTGTTATTTAAAATCATAAACTAATGTAGATTTTCCCCCCCTACAATTTCTTAGTAGTTACATCGGTAAAAGTTCAAATGAGAACACTTCCAGTTTACGAAAATACGATAACACCTTTATCACATTTGATAATATACATGAGAAGACCAGGTGGTGTACAGTGTGCGGACGACATGTCTGACGAGCTAGGTCGTGCAAAAGGTCGTCTGCATCTTTGATCTAGTATTACATATGATAGATTATAGTATCATCAAGAAGACTCCTGATAATACACGAGAAGGGACTTAGTAGTGTACCTTGACCCACAACATAGGTCGCGTTAAAGGTTGTCCATGTCTCTAGTATCACATGTATTTGACTATAATAAAACGATGTTCTTATATTCTCGTAAAATGAAAGTGTTCTCGTTTGAACCCTTCCCTATATATATAATCAAATTGAAATTCTTTTAGTTAACATATTAACATATTATATTATTAGTGATTTGTTTTTACTTGTATATAAAATGTTGTAATTGACTAATTTTTTATTATTCAACTAGTTTATCAGTTATTTTTATCAAACATGATTAATTCATCAGTTAATTTATCAGTCATCAACTAACTTATAAGCTAATTTGACAAAATTTATACCATAAAAGTGAAAACTAAAACCTATACTTCATTGAAATGATAAAAAATAATGGACGATTTAATTTGAAATAGTCAATGATCATTTACTAAGAGAACACTTAATAAGTAGTTGATTTTCCTTATCATTGACGAGGTCATGATCAAGCACCTCAAGTCCTCAACATCAAAGTTAGTGTTAATATTGATGACAAATATTGGTTGACTAATTATTAATACCATTAAATTGTCTAGAATTTGACAAGTACACCTGTTCTAACTAAATGCTAAGGGGTCGTTTACTAAATACTTATCCGGTAAGCGTTTACCGGTAAATTTAACACTATCATTTGCTTACCGGGTAAAATTTTAGTCCATCAAAATGATATCGTACGCAACAATTTACTCGGTATGCGCTTACCGTGGTAAGAGTCGTCGCCCTCACTTATCGGGTAAGACTCTTGGTGTTTGTCTCGCTCTTACCGGGTAAGATTTTTTATCGTTACCATATTCATCCGGTAAGGTAATGAGACTTGTGTTCACTTATCCGAGTAAGCGGTTGGTAAACAGCCCCTAAATCATCATTTTCTTCATTTTTAACAAATGGTAGTAAAAGAATCATACAATTTGAGTTTCAAATACAAGTAGACAAGGGATTTTCGGCAACAGATATAATCGATGGCAAGAATTTGTCTGTGATTCGTGATATATTACCGACGGTATACTGATAGTCTGAATTTTTACATGGTTTTTCTAATAATTATCAAAATCATATAGGTGATCTGTAAGTAAAGTGTAGATTCACCGAAAAATTACCAACAACTTATAAACAATTTCACTTAAAAAATTGAAAAACAAAATTTAAATGACCCCCTTGGTCCGCGATGAGTACCGAATGATCACCGGTGGATAATAAAAAAATTTGTTTCTAAATTCTCTGATACTATTTCCAACATCTGTCGGTGATCCGACGTTAAGAAATACCTTTGAAAATATATCTTAATGATAGTCTTCGATAATATGTCAGTATAAAAGTTGTTTGTCGCTAGCCACTTTGATGGAATGCCTGCTGTAGGTGATCCTCCGTAAAAGTAGCCATAAAAAATCCGTTAGTGATATCCTTCAAAAATCCATCGATGAGTTCTTTATTCATAATGTCTTGACAAACAGACTTTTAGCGACTAATTACCGACGAATTTCCGATTGAATCACCCATCATTGAACATTAGAAAGCCTTCAAGATTCTAGTGTGATATATATATATATATATATATATATATATATATATATATATATATAGAGGAGTGATCATA